>NC_143040.1:11740000-11995000 GCF_057628025.1 Oncorhynchus mykiss | reverse complement strand
GTTGGTGCTGGAGAAATGTAACTACTCTCAAATTCATAGACAGAGCTATGGATGCAGGGGACTGAGAGTTCATAACATAACAATTATACTTTTAACCATGTTTTGAGGCTGTTTGTTTACAATTATGTTGTTGAAAAACAGAGTAAACAAGCTTACTGTGGGTTCTGATGGGGTAAGACAGTTGAACTGAGCTCATGAGGCATTTCTAAGTTATATTCCTCAACAATCACTGGGTATAAAGTATAACATCACTTTATACATCCCAAAACGTACGTAGAACTTAACGATTAAGACACAACCTGTTTTTATCCTGTTTTAATGCATGAAATAACTTAGCAACTTCTAGTACAGTAGTATAGTGCCCCATTGTGAGTCTTCTAGTACAGTATTATTGTGCCCTATTGTGAGTCTTCTAGTACAGTAGTATAGTGGCCATTTTGTGAGTCTTCTAGTACAGTATTATAGTGCCCCATTGTGAGTCTTCTAGTACAGTATTATAGTGCCCTACTGTGAGTCTTCTAGTACAGTAGTATAGTGCCCTACTGTGAGTCTTCTAGTACAGTAGTATAGTGCCCTACTGTGAGTCTTCTAGTACAGTATTATAGTACCCCATTGTGAGTATTCTAGTACAGTATTATAGTGCCCTACTGTGAGTCTTCTAGTACAGTAGTATAGTGCCCTACTGTGAGTCTTCTAGTACAGTAGTATAGTGCCCTACTGTGAGTCTTCTAGTACAGTATTATAGTGCCCTATTGTGAGTCTTCTAGTACAGTAGTATAGTGCCCTACTGTGAGTCTTCTAGTACAGTAGTATAGTGCCCTACTGTGAGTCTTCTAGTACAGTAGTATAGTGCCCTACTGTGAGTCTTCTAGTACAGTATTATAGTGCCCCATTGTGAGTATTCTAGTACAGTAGTATAGTGCCCTACTGTGAGTCTTCTAGTACAGTAGTATAGTGCCCTACTGTGAGTCTTCTAGTACAGTATTATAGTGCCCCATTGTGAGTCTTCTAGTACAGTATTATAGTGCCCTATTGTGAGTCTTCTAGTACAGTAGTATAGTGCCCTACTGTGAGTCTTCTAGTACAGTAGTATAGTGCCCTACTGTGAGTCTTCTAGTACAGTATTATAGTGCCCCATTGTGAGTATTCTAGTACAGTAGTATAGTGCCCTACTGTGAGTCTTCTAGTACAGTAGTATAGTGCCCTACTGTGAGTCTTCTAGTACAGTATTATAGTGCCCCATTGTGAGTCTTCTAGTACAGTAGTATAGTGCCCTACTGTGAGTCTTCTAGTACAGTAGTATAGTGCCCTACTGTGAGTCTTCTAGTACAGTAGTATAGTGAGTGCCCTACTGTGAGTCTTATAGTGCCCTACTGTGAGTCTTCTAGTACAGTAGTAAAGTGGCCTATTGTGAGTCTTCACTCACACCTACTACATAACTGGAGGCTATATACTTTCTATATCAGAACATACAGCACTGTCAGTTAACTCTCTGTTTGGGTCCTGTATCAGAACATAAGTTAACGCTCTGTTTGGGTCCTGTATAAGAACATCAGTTAACTCTCTGTTTGGGTCCTGTATCAGAACATCAGTTAACTCTCTGTCTGGGTCCTGTATAAGAACATCAGTTAACTCTCTGTCTGGGTCCTGTATCAGAACATCAATTAACTCTCTGTCTGGGTCCTGTATCAGAACATCAGTTAACTCTCTGTTTGGGTCCTGTATCAGAACATCAATTAACTCTCTGTCTGGGTCCTGTATCAGAACATCAGTTAACTCTCTGTGTGCTGTATCAGAACATCAGTTAACTCTCTGTTTGGGTCCTGTATCAGAACATCAGTTAACTCTCTGTCTGGGTCCTGTATCAGAACATCAGTTAACTCTCTGTCTGGGTCCTGTATAAGAACATCAGTTAACTCTCTGTGTGCTGTATCAGAACATCAGTTAACTCTCTGTTTGGGTCCTGTATCAGAACATCAGTTAACTCTCTGTTTGGGTCCTGTATCAGAACATCAGTTAACGCTCTGTTTGGGTCCTGTATAAGAACATCAGTTAACTCTCTGTTTGGGTCCTGTATCAGAACATCAGTTAACTCTCTGTCTGGGTCCTGTATCAGAACATCAGTTAACTCTCTGTTTGGGTCCTGTATCAGAACATCAGTTAACTCTCTGTTTGGGTCCTGTATCAGAACATCAGTTAACTCTTTGTTTGGGTCCTGTATAAGAACATCAGTTAACTCTCTGTCTGGGTCCTGTATCAGAACATCAGGTAACACTCTGTTTGGGTCCTGTATCAGAACATCAGTTAACTCTCTGTTTGGGTCCTGTATCAGAACATCAGTTAACTCTCTGTTTGGGTCCTGTATCAGAACATCAGTTAACTCTCTGTCTGGGTCCTGTATAAGAACATCAGTTAACTCTCTGTGTTCTGTATCAGAACATCAGTTAACTCTCTGTTTGGGTCCTGTATCAGAACATCAATTAACTCTCTGTTTGGGTCCTGTATCAGAACATCAGTTAACCCTCTGTTTGGGTCCTGTATCAGAACATCAGTTAACTCTCTGTTTGGGTCCTGTATCAGAACATCAGTTAACTCTCTGTTTGGGTCCTGTATCAGAACATCAGTTAACTCTTTGTTTGGGTCCTGTATAAGAACATCAGTTAACTCTCTGTCTGGGTCCTGTATCAGAACATCAGTTAACACTCTGTTTGGGTCCTGTATCAGAACATTAGTTAACTCTCTGTTTGGGTCCTGTATCAGAACATCAGTTAACTCTCTGTTTGGGTCCTGTATCAGAACATCAGTTAACTCTCTGTCTGGGTCCTGTATAAGAACATCAGTTAACTCTCTGTGTGCTGTATCAGAACATCAGTTAACTCTCTGTTTGGGTCCTGTATCAGAACATCAATTAACTCTCTGTTTGGGTCCTGTATCAGAACATCAGTTAACTCTCTGTCTGGGTCCTGTATAAGAACATCAGTTAACTCTCTGTGTGCTGTATCAGAACATCAGTTAACTCTCTGTTTGGGTCCTGTATCAGAACATCAGTTAACTCTCTGTTTGGGTCCTGTATCAGAACATCAATTAACTCTCTGTCTGGGTCCTGTATCAGAACATCAGTTAACTCTCTGTTTGGGTCCTGTATCAGAACATCAATTAACTCTCTGTCTGGGTACTGTATCAGAACATCAGTTAACTCTCTGTTTGGGTCCTGTATCAGAACATCAGTTAACTCTCTGTCTGGGTCCTGTTTCAGAACATCAGTTAACTCTCTGTCTGGGTCCTGTATAAGAACATCAGTTAACTCTCTGTGTGCTGTATCAGAACATCAGTTAACACTCTGTTTGGGTCCTGTATCAGAACATCAGTTAACTCTCTGTTTGGGTCCTGTATCAGAACATCAGTTAACTCTCTGTTTGGGTCCTGTATCAGAACATCAGTTAACTCTCTGTCTGGGTCCTGTATAAGAACATCAGTTAACTCTCTGTGTGCTGTATCAGAACATCAGTTAACTCTCTGTCTGGGTCCTGTATCAGAACATCAGTTAACTCTCTGTCTGGGTCCTGTATCAGAACATCAGTTAACTCTCTGTGTGCTGTATCAGAACATCAGTTAACTCTCTGTGTGCTGTATCAGAACATCAGTTAACTCTCTGTCTGGGTCCTGTATCAGAACATCAGTTAACTCTCTGCCTGGGTCCTGTATCAGAACATCAGTTAACTCTCTGTTTGGGTCCTGTATCAGAACATCAGTTAACTCTCTGTCTGGGTCCTGTATCAGAACATCAGTTAACTCTCTGTCTGGGTCCTGTATCAGAACATCAATTAACTCTCTGTCTGGGTCCTGTATCAGAACATCAGTTAACTCTCTGTTTGGGTCCTGTATCAGAACATCAATTAACTCTCTGTCTGGGTCCTGTATCAGAACATCAGTTAACTCTCTGTCTGGGTCCTGTATCAGAACATCAGTTAACTCTCTGTTTGGGTCCTGTCTCATAAGGTATCATGAACGTATCTCCATCTCTGTCTGTGTGTCTTTACCCAAGACACATACAGGTCAACATTCGTCTGTCTTTGTCTCTTTCTCCAGGACAGATGTGCTATCTTAATTTGAACCTGCTTCTCACAGCAGAAAACCAATCCTGCAGCAACAGGAAATGTATTAGTTAATGGACATGTGTAGGGATTGATACATTTCAGTGGAAATTACAAACTTTAGAAGCCTCTGAAAACCTTGAATACAGTACAATTTGCATTTTGCTGAGCAGGAAAATTATCTGGGACAACAGAATGATCAAATTAAGGTAGCACATCTGTATATTCTAACATCTCAGTCTGAGCGTCTTTACCTAGGACATACACTGTATCCTAACCATCTCTTTATCTCCCCATCTGAGCATCTTTACCTAGGACATACACTGTATCCTAACCATCTCTTTATCTCCCCATCTGAGCATCTTTACCTAGGACATACACTGTATCCTGATTCACATACGTCTCTGTCTGTCTGTCAGGGCTCCATCAAGAAGAAGATAGAGAAGTTGAGGAGATGGAGCTCCTGCAGCATAAAGAGGCCTTCTAAGAAGACTAAGACCAGAAGTCTGTCCACCGCTACAGAGGCACCAGAGGAGACCTGGGGGCTCAAGACCCCCGAGAGGAGGAGGCTCAAACCCATCATCGCCTCCGTCTTCGGACAGGTATAATACTGGGACAGGTAGAGCGACTCAACTGTTAGAGTCTTTACCGGTGGGAGTCCTTACCTGGGGGAGTACTTACCTGAGAAAGTCCTATCCTGTTAGAGTCTTTACCTGGGGAAGTCTTTACCTGGGGAAGTCCTTACCTGGGTGAGTCCTTACCTGGGGGAGTCTTTACCTGGGAAAGTCCTTACCTGGGGGAGTCCTTACCTGGGGAAGTCCTTACCTGGGGAAGTCCTTACCTGGGGGAGTCTTTTCCTGGGAGAGTCCTTACCTGGGGGAGTCCTTACCTACAGATGGCATTCCCTGAGGAAGTCCTTACCTGGGGGAGTCCTTACCTTGGGGAGTCCTTACCTACAGTCCTCCTTACCTGCGAGAGTCCTTACTTGGGGGAGTTCTTACCTGGGGAGACTTTACCTGGGGGAGTTCTTACTTGGGGGAGTCTTTACCTGGGGGAATCATTACCTGGGGGAGTCTTTACCCGAGGGAGTCCATACCTGGGGGAGTCTTTACCCGAGGGAGTCCTTACCTGGGGGAGTCTTTACCTGGGGGAATCCTTACCTGGGGGAGTCTTTACCTGGGGGAATCCTTACCTGGGGGAGTCTTTATCTGGGGGAATCTGTACCTGGGGGAGTCCTTACCTGGGAGAGTCCTTACCTGGAGAAGTCTTTTCCTGGAGGAGTCCTTACCTGGGGGAGTCCTTACCTGGGGGAGTCCTTACCTACAGACGTCCTTACCTGAGGGGGAGTCTTTACCTGGGGGAATCCTTACCTGGGGGAGTCCTTACCTGAGGAAGTCCGTACCTGGGGGAGTCCTTACCTGGGGGAGTCCTTGCCTTGGGGAGTCCTTCGCCTGGGGGAGTCCTTACCTGGGGGAGTCCTTACCTGGGGGAGTCCTTACCTGGGGAAGTCCTTACCTAGGGGAGTCTTTTCCTGGGAGAGTCCTTACCTGGGGGAGTCCTTACCTACAGATGGCATTGCCTGAGGAAGTCCTTACCTTGGGGAGTCCTTACCTACAGACCTCCTTACCTGCGAGCGTCCTTACTTGGGGGAGTTCTTACTTGGGGGAGTCTTTACCTGGGGGAATCCTTACCTGTTGGAGTCTACCTGAGGGAGTGCTAGCCTGGCAGAGTACTTGTCAAGGCATTTAGTTGTAGGTCACTTGACTTGTGAGAGTCCTTATACGTCTGTGACATCTTTACTGTTGGTCTGTCTCTGTAACTTTGGGTTTCTTTACTTGTGACTTCTTCCAGTCTGGTTTCATGTGGTTGTATAGAAAAGTAGTTGGAGCACTCTTCTGTGATAATATTAAATGAGAGAAGACACTCACACACAAATAACAAATGTTTAGTCTGTTCAAACACTTTTCCTGGGTTTAGTTCTCAGATGTGGAGTACCTTCACCAAGACCAGAGACATAGTACAAGAGAACGAGAGCTACAGAGAGAGAGAAGAGAGGAGAGAGAGAGGAAAAGAGAGAGAGAGAGAGGAGAGAGAAGAGAGAGGAGAGAGAAGAGAGAAGAGAGAGAGGAAAGGAAAGGAGAGAAGAGAGAGAGAGAGGAGAGAGAGAGAGAGAGAGAGAGAGAGAGAGTGGAGAGAGTGAGGAAAAGAGAGAGAGAGGAGAAAGAGAGAAGAGAGAGAAGAGCGAGAGAAGAGAGAGAGGAGTTAGAGAGAGAGAGAGAGAGAGAGGAGTGAGAGATAGAGAGACAGAGAGAGAGAGACAGAGAGAGAGAGAGAGGAGAGAGAGAGAGTGAACGAAAAGAGAGGTAGGAGAGTGAGGAGAGAGAGAGAGAGAGAGAGAGAGAGAGAGAGAGAGAGAGAGTGAGAGACAGAGAGAGAGAGAGAGAGAGAGAGAGAGAGAGAGAGAGAGAATGAAAAGAGAGGGAGGAGAGCAATAAAGAGACAGGGAAATAAAGAGAAAGAGAAGAGAGAATGAATGTCAGTGTTCCTGACCCATTGTTCCCGGGGCCAAGTTTTTCTGCAGGATTAAATGCATTGAAAAATTATGAATAGAACAGGCGTCCTCATTGAAGTCAATGATACGACCGTTCCATTAATTCTATTTCTAATCATCTAATCCTATCAGTGACCTCTTGTTCTCAGGGCATAGTGAGTCAGACAAAAGTAATCACCCCAGAGTTGGGATGCCGCTAAATCAGACCTAATCAAACGCTCCCTGCACCCAACTGCCAGATTGGGAAAAAGCTGCAGCAATAAAACAATTCTGATTATGACACCAGGGTTGACCTTACGTAAGGAAGTGTAGTTATCTTATGTAAGCACTGTTCTTAGGGTTTATAGGCAGAGAACGCATTATAGTGTTTATAGACATGGGAAGCAGTATAGTGTTTATAGACAGAGGAAGCAGTATAGTGTTTATAGACAGAGGAAGCAGTATAGTGTTTATAGACAGAGGAAGCAGTATAGTGTTTATAGGCAGAGGAAGCAGTATAGTGTTTATAGACATGGGAAGCAGTATAGTGTTTATAGACAGAGGAAGCAGTATAGTGTTTATAGACATGGGAAGCAGTATAGTGTTTATAGACAGAGGAAGCAGTATAGTGTTTATAGGCAGAGGAAGCAGTATTGTGTTTATAGACAGAGGAAGCAGTATAGTGTTTATAGACAGAGGAAGCAGTATTGTGTTTATAGGCATGGGAAGCAGTATCGTGTTTATAGACAGAGGAAGCAGTATTGTGTTTATAGACAGAGGAAGCAGTATAGTGTTTATAGACAGAGGAAGCAGTATAGTGTTTATAGACAGAGGAAGCAGTATAGTGTTTATAGGCAGAGGAAGCAGTATAGTGTTTATAGACAGAGGAAGCAGTATAGTGTTTATAGACAGAGGAAGCAGTGTATTATTTATAGATAGAGGAAGCAGTATTGTGTTTATAGATAGAGGAAGCAGTATTGTGTTTATAGACAGAGGAAGCAGTATAGTGTTTATAGACAGAGGAAGCAGTATAGTGTTTATAGACAGAGGAAGCAGTGTATTATTTATAGATAGAGGAAGCAGTATTGTGTTTATAGATAGAGGAAGCAGTATTGTGTTTATAGACAGAGGAAGCAGTATAGTGTTTATAGACAGAGGAAGCAGTATAGTGTTTATAGGCATGGGAAGCAGTATAGTGTTTATAGACAGAGGAAGCAGTATTGTGTTTATAGACAGAGGAAGCAGTATAGTGTTTATAGGCATGGGAAGCAGTATTGTGTTTATAGACAGAGGAAGCAGTATAGTGTTTATAGATAGAGGAAGCAGTATTGTGTTTATAGACAGAGGAAGCAGTATAGTGTTTATAGACAGAGGAAGGAGTATAGTGTTTATAGACAGAGGAAGCAGTATTGTGTTTATAGACAGAGGAAGCAGTATTGTGTTTATAGACAGAGGAAGGAGTATAGTGTTTATAGACAGAGGAAGCAGTATAGTGTTTATAGACAGAGGAAGCAGTATTGTGTTTATAGACAGAGGAAGCAGTATAGTGTTTATAGACAGAGGAAGCAGTATAGTGTTTATAGGCATGGGAAGCAGTATCGTGTTTATAGACAGAGGAAGCAGTATTGTGTTTATAGGCATGGGAAGCAGTATAGTGTTTATAGACAGAGGAAGCAGTATTGTGTTTATAGGCAGAGGAAGCAGTATAGTGTTTATAGACAGAGGAAGCAGTATAGTGTTTATAGACAGAGGAAGCAGTATAGTGTTTATAGACAGAGGAAGCAGTATAGTGTTTATAGACAGAGGACTGAGTATAGTGTTTATAGACAGAGGAAGCAGTATAGTGTTTATAGACATGGGAAGCAGTATAGTGTTTATAGACAGAGGAAGCAGTATAGTGTTTATAGACATGGGAAGCAGTATAGTGTTTATAGACAGAGGAAGCAGTATAGTGTTTATAGACATGGGAAGCAGTATAGTGTTTATAGACAGAGGACGGAGTATAGTGTTTATAGACAGAGGAAGCAGTATAGTGTTTATAGACAGAGGAAGCAGTATAGTGTTTATAGACATGGGAAGCAGTATAGTGTTTATAGGCAGAGGAAGCAGTATTGTGTTTATAGGCATGGGAAGCAGTATAGTGTTTATAGACAGAGGAAGCAGTATAGTGTTTATAGACAGAGGAAGCAGTATTGTGTTTATAGGCATGGGAAGCAGTATAGTGTTTATAGACAGAGGAAGCAGTATTGTGTTTATAGGCAGAGGAAGCAGTATAGTGTTTATAGACAGAGGAAGCAGTATAGTGTTTATAGACAGAGGAAGCAGTATAGTGTTTATAGACAGAGGAAGCAGTATAGTGTTTATAGACAGAGGAAGCAGTATAGTGTTTATAGACAGAGGACGGAGTATAGTGTTTATAGACAGAGGAAGCAGTATAGTGTTTATAGACAGAGGAAGCAGTATAGTGTTTATAGACAGAGGAAGCAGTATAGTGTTTATAGACAGAGGAAGCAGTATAGTGTTTATAGACAGAGGAAGCAGTGTATTATTTATAGATAGAGGAAGCAGTATAGTGTTTATAGAGAGTGTAGCAGAGCAGCATAGATAGTAGGATTGATTGTTCAAATCAAATCAAATGTATTTGTCACATACACATGGTTAGCAGATGTTAATGCGAGTGAAGTGAAATGCTTGTGCTTCTAGTTCCGACCATGCAGTAATATCTAACAAGTAATCTAACCTAACAATTTCACAACAACTATCTTATACACACAGGTGTAAAGGAATGAATAAGAATATGTACATAAAAATGTATGAATGAGTGATGGCCGAATGGCATAGGCAAGATGCATTAGATGGTATAGAGTACAGTATGTACATATGAAAGAATAATGTAGGGTATGTAAACATTATATAAAGTGGAATTGTATAAAGTGGCTAGTGATACATTTATTACATACATTTTTCCATTATTAAAGTGGCTAGATATTAAGTCAGTATGTTGGCAGCAGCCACTCAATGTTAGTGGTGGCTGTTTAACAGTCTGATGCCTTTGAGATAGAAGCTGTTTTTCAGTCTCTCGGTCCCTGCTTTGATGCACCTGTACTGACCTCACCTTCTGGATGATATCGGGGTGAACAGGCAGTGGCTCGGGTGGTTGTTGTCCTTGATGATCTTTTTGGCCTTCCTGTGACATCGGGTGGTGTAGGTGTCCTGGAGGGCAGGTAGTTTGCCCCCGGTGATGCGTTGTGCAGACCTCACTACCCTCTGGAGAGCCTTACGGTTGTGGGCGGAGCAGTTGCCGTACCAGACGGTGATACAGCCCGACAGGATGCTCTCGATTGCGCATCTGTAAAAGTTTGTCAGTGTTTTTGGTGAGAAGCCGAAATTCTTCAGCCTCCTGAGGTTTAAGAGGCGCTGCTGCGCCTTCTTCACCACGCTGTCTGTGTGGGTGGACCATTTCAGTTTGTCCGTGATGTGTACGCCGAGGAACTTAAAACTTTCCACCCTCTCCACTACTGTCCCGTCGATGTGGATAGGGGGCTGCTCCCTCTGCTGTTTCCTAAAGTCCACGATCATCTCCTTTGTTTTGTTGACATTGAGTGTGAGGTTATTATCCTGACACCACACTCTGAGGGCCCTCACCTCCTCCCTGTAGGCCGTCTCGTCATTGTTGGTAATCAAGCCTACCACTGTAGTGTCGTCTGCAAACTTGATGATTGAGTTGGAAGCGTGCATGGCTACGCAGTCATGGGTGAACAGGGAGTACAGGAGAGGGCTGAGAACTCACCCTTGTGGGGCCCCTGTGTTGAGGATCTTCAGGACCCAGTTGCACAAGGTGGGGTCGAGACTGGGATATGTTTTCCGCAAAGCGTCGAACCATAACGTTGATGAATACGCTGATTCGGTGAGCGAGTTTATTTGCAAGTGTGGTGATGTCGGTGATGTTGTACCCACAGCGTCTATTAAAACATTCCCCAACCAGAAACCGTGGATTGATGGCAGCATTCGTGCAAAACTGAAAGTGCGAACCACTGCTTTTAATCAGGGCAAGGTGACCGGAAACATGACCGAATACATACAGAGTAGCTTTTCCCACCGCAAGACAATCAAACAAGCTAAGCGTCAGTATAGAGACAAAGTAGAGTCGCAATTCAACGGCTCAGACACAAGAAGTATGTGGCAGGGTCTACAGTCAATCACGGACTACAAAAGAAAAACCAGCCCCGTCGCGGACCACGATGTCTTGCTCCCAGACAGACTAAACAACTTCTTTGCTCGCTTTGAGGTCAATACAGTGCCACTGACACGGTCCTCTACCAAAACCTGCATGCTCTTCTTCTCTGCAGCCAACATGAGTAAAATATTTAAACATTTCAACCCTCACAAGGCTGCAGGCCCAGACGGCATCACTAGTCGCGTCCTCAGAGCATGCGCAGACCAGCTGGCTGGTGTGTTTATGGACATATTCAATCAATCCTTATCCCAGTCTGCTGTTCCCACATGCTTCAAGATGGCCACCATTATTCTTGTCCCCAAGAAAGCTAAGGCACTCCCTTCCGTCATCATGAAGTGCTTTAAGAGACTAGTCAAGGACCATATCACCTCCACCCTACCTGACACCCTAGACCCACTCCAATTTGTTTACCGCCCCAATAGGTCCACAGACGACCCAATCGCAACCACACTGCACACTGCCCTAACCCATCTGGGCAAGAGGAATACCTATGTGAGAATGATGTTCATCGACTACAGCTCAGCATTTAACACCATAGTACCCTCCAAACTCATCATTAGCTCAGCATTTAACACCATAGTACCCTCCAAACTCGTCATTAGCTCAGCATTTAACACCATAGTACCCTCCAAACTCGTCATTAGCTCAGCATTTAACACCATAGTACCCTCCAAACTCGTCATTAGCTCAGCATTTAACACCATAGTACCCTCCAAACTCGTCATGAAGCTACATCTTTCTGTTGTAACCGCTGTTCATCAGCCCTTCATGTTAACACACCGTACACTGAGAAACAACAGATTAGGTGGTGGAGGAAATAAACCATAATGCTTTGACCATGAAAAATAAAGCTTTGAATTAAATACAATGTCAATGTTCAATGTTCAATGTTCACTAATGTTCAACGTTCACCTGAAGTAGGTGGAACAGAAGATGAGATGAATGCGAGAGAGGAGAGAGAGGAGAGATAGAGAAAAAGAGGGAGGGAGAGAGAAAGATAGAAAGAAAGAGAGAGAGGAGAGAGAGAATGAGAGAAAGGGGGAGAGAGAGCGAGAGAAAGAGGGGAAACAGTCATTATATTAATCTAACATGTCCACAGATGTCTTGCTGACTCATTTGACTCCGACTGCAGTACCATTATGTTACAACATTTACAGGACTACATAAGACTCCCCATATATCATCAGGAGTCATGTAGAGAATAGACAGGGTTCGCACTGAGTCACTGTAGTTATTTAACACTTCCAGACCTAATAGGGTGACACACACATAAACAGAGAGAGAGAGAGAGAGAGAGAGAGATGGACAGTTGTCATTGATACTACGACTCCTGAGACTTCTCCTGAATGGATACAATGCTAGGGGCCTGCCAGCAATACTGACAATCAGACTGAATGGTACCATTGAAGGTGTGTTGTTATGGTAACAGTAATGGGTCAAGATTAGTGTTTTAGTGTTAGTGTCTCAAATGGCACCCTGTTCCCTACATAATGCACTACTTTGAAGGAGATCCCATAGGGCTAATGGTCAAAATGTGTGCACTACGTAGGGAATATGGTGCCATTTGGGACTCAGGTGGGTCAGTATGGATTTACAGCAACAACAAACAAAAAACATTCCAAAACATG
The DNA here is from genome assembly GCF_057628025.1 of Oncorhynchus mykiss. Taxonomy (NCBI): domain Eukaryota; kingdom Metazoa; phylum Chordata; class Actinopteri; order Salmoniformes; family Salmonidae; genus Oncorhynchus; species Oncorhynchus mykiss. The sequence continues at coordinate 11,982,511 of NC_143040.1, read as the reverse complement.
ATTTCCTTTTAAAGGGGATTTCTACCTCAACCCCCTGTAGTTCTGATTTCCTTAAAGGGGATTTCTACCTCAACCCCCTGTAGTTCTGATTTCCTTAAAGGGGATTTCTACCTCAACCCCCTGTAGTTCTGATTTCCTTAAAGGGGATTTCTACCTCAACCCCCTGTAGTTCTGATTTCCTTAAAGGGGATTTCTACCTCAACCCCCTGTAGTTCTGATTTCCTTAAAGGGGATTTCTACCTCAACCCCCTGTAGTTCTGATTTCCTTTTAAAGGGGATTTCTACCTCAACCCCCTGTAGTTCTGATTTCCTTAAAGGGGATTTCTACCTCAACCCCCTGTAGTTCTGATTTCCTTAAAGGGGATTTCTACCTCAACCCCCTGTAGTTCTGATTTCCTTAAAGGGGATTTCTACCTCAACCCCCTGTAGTTCTGATTTCCTTAAAGGGGATTTCTACCTCAACCCCCTGTAGTTCTGATTTCCTTAAAGGGGATTTCTACCTCAACCCCCTGTAGTTCTGATTTCCTTAAAGGGGATTTCTACCTCAACCCCCTGTAGTTCTGATTTCCTTAAAGGGGATTTCTACCTCAACCCCCTGTAGTTCTGATTTCCTTAAAGGGGATTTCTACCTCAACCCCCTGTAGTTCTGATTTCCTTAAAGGGGATTTCTACCTCAACCCCCTGTAGTTCTGATTTCCTTAAAGGGGATTTCTACCTCAACCCCCTGTAGTTCTGATTTCCTTAAAGGGGATTTCTACCTCAACCCCCTGTAGTTCTGATTTCCTTAAAGGGGATTTCTACCTCAACCCCCTGTAGTTCTGATTTCCTTAAAGGGGATTTCTACCTCAACCCCCTGTAGTTCTGATTTCCTTAAAGGGGATTTCTACCTCAACCCCCTGTAGTTCTGATTTCCTTAAAGGGGATTTCTACCTCAACCCCCTGTAGTTCTGATTTCCTTAAAGGGGATTTCTACCTCAACCCCCTGTAGTTCTGATTTCCTTTTAAAGGGGATTTCTACCTCAACCCCCTGTAGTTCTGATTTCCTTAAAGGGGATTTCTACCTCAACCCCCTGTAGTTCTGATTTCCTTAAAGGGGATTTCTACCTCAACCCCCTGTAGTTCTGATTTCCTTAAAGGGGATTTCTACCTCAACCCCCTGTAGTTCTGATTTCCTTAAAGGGGATTTCTACCTCAACCCCCTGTAGTTCTGATTTCCTTAAAGGGGATTTCTACCTCAACCCCCTGTAGTTCTGATTTCCTTAAAGGGGATTTCTACCTCAACCCCCTGTAGTTCTGATTTCCTTAAAGGGGATTTCTACCTCAACCCCCTGTAGTTCTGATTTCCTTAAAGGGGATTTCTACCTCAACCCCCTGTAGTTCTGATTTCCTTAAAGGGGATTTCTACCTTTCATTCTTTCATTCTGCCTGTTGCTCTACAAGTCATTGATCTCCATGGCAACAGAGCTATTGACAGAAGGACAAAAACAGCAAAAATGATCAGAAAAGTTTTACATTGACATTTTTGTAATTTAGTAGACGCTGTTATCCATAGAGACTTAAAGGAGCAATTAGGGTTAAGTGCCTTGCTCATGGTCACTGATTTTCCACCTAGTTGGCTCTGGGATTCAAACACTCTCAACCGCTACGCTTCCTGCTGCCCTGGGATGAGGGAGAGGTGAAAAAGGGAAGATAGATTGATTGGGAATCATTGAGAGGGATGGAGGGATGGAGGGAGGGTTATGGTGGTGAAATTAAACCACTCAGAGGATAAAATGATGCCTTTACAGACAGATTCACTCTCAGATGAGACTAGAAGGTGGTTAAAGACTCGTCTTAGGACCTAGCATAGGAAAAACTACAGGAAATAGTTTAAAATAATACTTAGGAAAAACTACAGGAAATAGTTCAAAATAACACTTAGGAAACACTACATGAAAAGTAACATTAAGAAAGGAGATGGTTCAAATCGAGTCGATTGACACACGTGTCTGTTTAAGCTGGAGATATCTAACACGATGGGGTTCTCTGTTTGCTCTAAGACCCGGGACGGGACTCGTCTGAAGGTAACCTGAAGGTAACCCAGTACCGGGTCAAAAAATACATGGAAGTAACACAAAAAAGAGATAAATATGTGTCCACAAAATAAATATACACAGTATTTCCTGAGCTTTCTTATGTCTCAAAGATATAGGACAGACACTTCAAAATGTTATGATTCATTTTTGTACTGTTTGTTTTGCCTTTTCATGAATCTGTTAATTAATTTGTTTCTCTGGGCTACAGTGGTAAAGGCCAATTTCCATAGCTGTGGGAAGTAAGGGTGCTGAAGGTGCTGTAAAAATAAGATAAATCATAGATATATACAGTGGGGAGAACAAGTTTTTGATACACTGACGATTTTGCAGGTTTTACTACTTGCAAAGCATCTAGAGGTCTGTAATTTTTATCATAGGTACACTTCAACTGTGAGAGACGGAATCTAAAAATCCAGAAAATCACATTGTATGATTTTTAAGTAATTCATTTGCATTTTATGAGGAAGGTGAGGGATCAGCCCAGAACTACACGGCAGGACCTGGTCAATGATCTGAAGAGAGCTGGGACCACAGTCTGTTTTAGATTCTGTCTCTCACAGTGGAAGTGTACCTATGATACAAATTACAGACCTCTAGATGCTCTGTAAGTAGGAAAACCTGCAAAATCGACAGTGAATCAAATACTTGTTCCCCCCACAGTATATATAGACAGACAGTTCAAACAAGCTGAGCTGATCTGACATAGTCGTTTGACAGCTGTCATACAGAATATAAGTGATTATCTCTCTCTATTTCTCTATCCCTCTCTCCCTCTCTCTCACTGTCTTTCTAGCCCACTGTCTTTCTCTCTGGTCTCGCTCTCCTTCTGTCATTGTGGCCCTATTGTAATCCATTCCAATAATTCTAGAACATACCAGACAACGCAAATCTCATATACAGTAGATGAAGAAAACACAATCACACTACACACTACAGGTCTATAGGAAATTATGGAGAGCGTGGGAGTATCAATGGGAAATATGGAACAATCCAGTGAGAGAGAGTGAGAGAGAGTGAGAGTGAGAGTGAGAGTGAGAGAGAGAAATAGAGAGTGAGAGATAGACATAGAGAGAGCGAGTGAGACGGAGATAGAAGAGATAAGAAGAGAGAGAAAGACAGGAAGAGACACCATTGTTAAAGTAACAGACTAGATCAGGGGTACGTAACCCTGTACCAGGAGTGCTGCAGGAACTGCAGGGTTTTGTTCCAACTAGGCTTCACACCTGACCAACTGAGCTAATTGATCAAACCTGCCCAGAGTTTACAAAGCTATACATGCATGTACCTACTACACATACAAGAACCAACACAATATATATATAATGATGGTATCTTCTGTGATGACAATCTAAAAACCTGTCAACTTCCAAATGAACAAGCAACGACATGCTGCTGTTGGCCTCAATGGTTGCAGTCACACACGCAGACAGACGCAGGCTCACACACGTAAGAACACACACACGTAGTTACGCAAGCACACACACACACAGACCCAAGCTCTCTGTCTGTCTCTCTCTCTCTCTCACACACACACACACACACACACACACACACACACACACACACACGCACACGCACACGCACACACACACACACACACACACACACACACACACACACACACGCACGCCTCTGTGCCTTTCCAGAGCATTGTGATCCAGAGTCCAGGTTAAGCCAGGGTCAGGATGGCCTGTCTTCTGAACACCATCATAAAGTTGTTGACTCTGTGACATGAGATTGTTATTAAAAAGTGTTTCTTCCCTCTCTCCTGTCATCCTACTATGTCTAAGCCTGCGTCCCAAACTGGCACCCTATTCCCTACATAGTGGACGACTATTGGGCCCTGGTTAAAAGTAGTGCACTATATAGGGAATAGGGATGCCTTTTGGGATACAACCTAAGAGATCTGTTGTGTTTAATGCCGTTGAAAAGAGGAGACAATCACATTTCCTCTGCTGTTTGATCCGGGGTTACATGTGTTGTTACTTGACTGTAGGTTTATTCCTCAGCTGTGGAAACAACATGACATCACACCGAGGAGTCAGAGGACTATGGTTTTACATGTGAAGTGCTGTTTGCTGAATGTGGACTTTCTTTACCTGTTCTGTATGAAGCCCTTCAGTTATCAGACATGGTCATTCAGGGGTCGTTCCACGTTGCCTTTCGTCTCCCTTTCATATTTTAAGTAGAAATGATGCACCAATATTGAATTTTAAAATCTTGTTATATTAATTGAAGTGCACTTTAACACAGACCACATGGAGAATTCAATAAATCTGATTTTTTTCTACGAATACAGACTTGCTCCGTGCACCTCTGTGAACTCTAGGAACATTTTAACCCACCGAACCCTGACGTTTCTCCAAGTTTTCAGCATCATTGTAAAGCCCTATTTATTTGTTGCTTTGAGAAAGTAACTTCTGAATATGATTATTTATTTGATGTGATTAGTGATTCATTTACATCTGTCTCTCATTTTAAAATCAACACCGTCTACGTGAACTGAACTCTCCTTTTAATACGGTGAAACTATTCTCTTTCTTTTCAAAAGAAACCAGAAACGATGGTGTAAAAGCAGGCGAGCTGGTTCTACCCTTCCTGGTCATTTTCTGGTGTGTTGTTTGGTGGAGTGTCCACCTGTAACCCATTAGATAGAGAGGAAGGCTTGAACAATTTAATAAAGAAGAGACACATATTGGGTTCAGTTGTCACTCCCTGTAGCACACAACACGCTTCCTTTCCTCCTGTCACTAGGAGATTTAAGGCAGATGAAATCGTCAACTCTGTAACGGTCAACCCTGTTACGGTCAACCCTGTTACGGTCAACCCTGTTACGGTCAACCCTGTTACAGTCAACCCTGTTACAGTCAACCCTGTAACGGTCAACCCTGTTACAGTCAACCCTGTTACAGTCAACCCTGTTACGGTCAATACTGTTACGGTCAACCCTGTTACGGTCAACCCTGTTACAGTCAACCCTGTTACGGTCAATACTGTTACGGTCAACCCTGTTACGGTCAACCCTGTTCCAGTCAACCCTGTTACAGTCAACCCTGTTACGGTCAACCCTGTTACGGTCAACCCTGTTACGGTCAACCCTGTTACAGTCAACCCTGTTACGGTCAACCCTGTTACAGTCAACCCTGTTACAGTCAACCCTGTTACAGTCAACCCTGTTACGGTCAACCCTGGTACGGTCAACCCTGTTACGGTCAACCCTGTTACGGTCAACCCTGTTACGGTCAACCCTGTTACAGTCAACCCTGTTACAGTCAACCCTGTCACGGTCAACCCTGTTACGGTCAACCCTGTTACGGTCAACCCTGTTACGGTCAACCCTGTTACAGTCAACCCTGTTACAGTCAACCCTGTTATTTTATTTGACACTTACTCTAGTCATGTTTTTAGTTAACCTCTTTACAGTGGAGGCTGCTGTGGGGAGGACGGCTCATGATAAAGGCAGGAAACCATGTGTTGGATGATGTTGATGCCTTTACACTTATTCCTCTCCAGCCATTACCACGTGATCATCCTCCCTAATTAAGGTGCCACCAGCCTCCTGTGGCTCTTTATGACACAATGTTACAATTAAATCTGATCTAAAGTGTTTTTGAGACCAAAAAGTTACAATTCTCAAAAGGTCCTGAACTAGTGCCACTTTGTTTACATACTCATCTCATATGTATATACTGTACTCGATACCATCTACTGTATCTTGCCTATGCTGCTCTGTACCATCACTCATTCATATATCCTTATGTACATATTCTTTATCCCCTTACACTGTGTACAAGACAGTAGTTTTGGAATTGTTAGTTAGATTACTTGTTGGTTATTACTGCATTGTCGGAACTAGTAGCACAAGCATTTCGCTACACTCGCATTAACATCTGCTAACCATCTGTATGTGACAAATAAAATTGAATTTGATTTGATTTGATTAGTGCAACCATCCTCATAATACAAAAAAAAGTACCATCTTTATTTCAGGTAGGCTACCCTAAGAATGGGTCAACCGGAGGAAGACATTTATATAAATTGCTCAACAGCATTCACTATGATCTGACAGAGCTGGCCTAGTTGGAACCCAAGCCTGCACACTCAGTGGTCCTCAACCGGAGAGTCAGACGGTGACCATTGATCTTCTGATTGTGTTAGACTGCCATCTAGTGAGGATTCTCTAGAATGACTGCATCTAGTCGTCTAGATTGAGTACTGCAGCCTCTCATGCAAAACTGGGCTTGGTGCTGTAGTTAGTGTTGGGACGTTCCATTGCAGTTTGCTATAGATTGATACAGAGAGGGGGAGAGGGAGGGAGGGAGCTCTATCAAAATATGGAGATACAGAATACAGGAAGGGAGAGAGAGGCAGAGAGAGAGAGAGGGAGACAGAGGGAGTGATAGAGGGAGAGAGAAGTGACAAGGGGGTGAGAGAGAAGAAAGAGAGAGGGGGTGATACAAAGAGCGATAGAACGAGAGAGAGAGATACAGAGGGAGACAGGGAGTGATAGAGGCAGAGAGAGAGAGAGAGAGAGAGAGAGAGAGAAAGAGAGAGAGAGAGAGAAGAAAGAGAGAGGGGGTGATACGAAGAGCAATAGAACAAGACAGAGAGATACAGAGGGAGGAGTGTGTGTGATTGCCCTTCCAATATGACAATAGGTATTAGTGCTGTGGTGCCCAGCTCTACTCTAATGGCCTGGACACACAGCTACTCTCTACTGTAGTCACCACACTGCTGGTGGAGCACACACACACACAAACACTTTCAGCACAAACTCACACTTACGCAAATTACATTTAGGAGGAAAAAAATTGACAATTTCTCAAATGATCATAATGTACAACTTGAACATATTCCAGCAGCAATTTCAGGGCTTATTTGATCATGAAGATATGAAGTACATAATCGTTTTTCATAATACAACTATTACATCATAATTCACTGTGACATTTTCACCCTCATATTCTTCATCCATTTCTCATAATGCTGATACCATCTGTCTCATTTGTGCCAGAATCTTCTTCCCAATCATCCACGGCAAAACGAGACAATGTTGGCTTCTAACTGTTGCTTGACATTCTAACTGTTCCTAGACATTCTAACTATTCCTAGACATTCTAACTGTTCCTAGACATTCTAACGGTTCCTTAACATTCTAAATGTTCCTAGACATTCTAACTGTTCCTAGACATTCTAACTGTTCCTAGACATTCTAACTGTTCCTAGACATTCTAAATGTTCCTAGACATTCTAACTGTTCCTAGACATTCTAACTGTTCCTAGACATTCTAACTGTTCCTAGACATTCTAACTGTTCCTAGACATTCTAACTGTTCCTAGACATTCTAACTATTCCTAGACATTCTAAATGTTCCTAGACATTCGAACTGTTCCTAGACATTCTAACTGTTCCTAGACATTCTAAATGTTCCTAGACATTCTAACTGTTCCTAGACATTCTAACTGTTCCTAGACATTCTAACTGTTCCTAGACATTCTAACTATTCCTAGACATTCTAAATGTTCCTAGACATTCGAACTGTTCCTAGACATTCTAACTGTTCCTAGACATTCTAACTGTTCCTAGACATTCTAAATGTTCCTAGACATTCTAAACGTTCCTTGATATTGCATTCTAAATGTTCTAAAGCAGGAGTCTCATGTAACCCCTGCTTTAAGCAGTATTTAAACTGTATTACTACGCTGGCTGTTTAAATCCAAGCAATGCCTTTATCTTCTGTTGGAACCCAAGTCCTGCTGGGTAGATCCAAACAGAAAGAACAGCTGGCCAAGAACCCAAAACATCTGCAAGAGGAGAATATAGAAATAGAATGGATAGAATAAAAATGAGGTGTGAGGTTGACCATGAGGTTAGATTTGAACAGTTAGGAGGCAAAATGAGATGTGAGATTGACCATGAGGTTAGATTTTAACAGTGAGGAGGCAAAATGAGGTGTGAGGTTGACCATGAGGTTAGATTTTAACAGTTAGGAGGCAACATGAGATGTGAGATTGACCATGAGGTTAGATTTTAACAGTGAGGAGGCAAAATTAGATGTGAGATTGACCATGAGGTTAGATTTTAACAGTTAGGAGGCAAAATGAGATGTGAGATTGACCATGAGGTTAGATTTTAACAGTGAGGAGGCAAAATGAGGTGTGAGATTGACCATGAGGTGAGATTTTAACAGTTAGGAGGCAAAATGAGATGTGAGATTGACCATGAGGTTAGATTTTAACAGTGAGGAGGCAAAATGAGGTGTAAGGTTGACCATGAGGTTAGATTTTAACAGTGAGGAGGCATAGGAGGAAGATGTGCTTTATCTTGCCATTGTGAGGCTTTTTATTTGCTAAGTGAGGATAAATGAGCCGGGGAACTGTACAATTACTTACAAAATCAAATAGGACGATGAACAGAAAGGCAGGTCTAATAAACTGACATGATTAACATAAAACTCTAACAGAAGACCACCAGGGCTTCATTTCCTGTAAAGCCAGCAGCATGCCACCCTGTTATATGTCTGTCTTGCCTGTCTCTCTCAAACAATGGCTTGCTTCTTGTAGCAATACCCATTACCCAGAATGCATCGCAAACCCTACTAATTACCTAATTGACAATCAACTTCAATGACGGTATGAAAATGGAACACAAACACATTCAGGTCATAAACATACATGTTACCACCAAACCACACTTTCAATAATGGTGTTCACATGATTTAAAACAACAAAATTCGTCCCCCGGGAATAAGCTACTACCACAATAACCCTTACCGTAAAAACCCTTACCGTAAAAACCCTTACCGTAAAAACCCTTGCCTCCATTTGACGTCACAACTATGAGCAGGAAATGGACCAAACCCACTTGCATCAATGAGTCAATAAAAGATAATCGTCGACATTTATTTTGTTCTACTATACCTGGACCTTGTGATCTCCCTTTCCTCTTTCTGACATCTCCTCTCCATCGCTCCCTTTCCTCTTTCTGACATCTCCTCCTCTCTAACCCTCCCTTTCCTCTTTCTGGCATCTCCTCCTCTCTATCCCTCCCTTTCCTCTTTCTGGCATCTCCTCCTCTCTAACCCTCCCTTTCCTCTTTCTGGCATCTCCTCTCTATCCCTCCCTTTCCTCTTTCTGACATCTCCTCTCTATCGCTCCCTTTCCTCTTTCTGACATCTCCTCTCTATCCCTCCCTTTCCTCTTTCTGACATCTCCTCCTCTCTATCCCTCCCTTTCCTCTTTCTGGCATCTCCTCCTCTCTAACCCTCCCTTTCCTTTTTCTGGCATCTCCTCCTCTCTATCCCTCCCTTTCCTCTTTCTGGCATCTCCTCCTCTCTATCCCTCCCTTTCCTCTTTCTGGCATCTCCTCCTCTCTATCCCTCCCTTTCCTCTTTCTGGCATCTCCTCCTCTCTAACCCTCCCTTTCCTCTTTCTGACATCTCCTCTCTATTACTCCCTTTCCTCTTTCTGACATCTCCTCTCTATCCCTCCCTTTCCTCTTTCTGACATCTCCTCTCTATCCCTCCCTTTCCTCTTTCTGACATCTCCTCTCTATCCCTCCCTTTCCTCTTTCTGGCATCTCCTCTCTATCCCTCCCTTTCCTCTTTCTGACATCTCTTCTCTATCCCTCCCTTTCCTCTTTCTGACATCTCCTCCTCTCTATCCCTCCCTTTCCTCTTTCTGGCATCTCCTCTCTATCCCTCCCTTTCCTCTTTCTGGCATCTCCTCTCTATCCCTCCCTTTCCTCTTTCTGACATCTCCTCTCTATCCCTCCCTTTCCTCTTTCTGACATCTCCTCTCTATCCCTCCATTTCCTCTTTCTGGCATCTCCTCCTCTCCATCCCTCATTTTCTACTAGTCCCATCGCTCTATTCCTTTAATCTGAAATGTTGAGGATTAAAAAGGCATCCCGTTTCCCCTCTAATTCCCCCCCCCCTCCCTCTCAATTCTGTCAAACTGGTGATTTGCAGAGTGAGTGAGTGAGTGAGGAAAAGAACGATAAAGGGCTGATATTGACTAAATTGAGGGTAATCAAGGGAACATAAATGGAGTGAAAGAGAGAGAGAGAGAGAGAGAGAGAGAGAGAGAGAGAGAGAGAGGGAGAGAGAGAGAGAGAGAAATAAACCGACTATAGAATCACCTTGCTCTCCTAATTTATCCTGCCGGTAGCACCATGTGTGAGGGTTCCCACCAATTCAAGGAGCGTTGACCAGAGACACATGGCGACCGCATGGCAACCTAGTCTCTCAATAGACCAATCGAATCATTGATTCAGCAGTTAGGAGGACCTCATTGGCTGGATTATTATCTTGATTATCATCAACATCAGTAGTGTTCTATTGGTGGCTGAAGAGCTCAATTCTGGGATAGATTAGAACTTTAGGTTTGGGCCGGGACTTTGGCTGGAGAGTTTATGTAATAGCTAACTGGAGAGAGGGAGGGAGAGAGGAGAGGGACGGGGCACGGGACAGAGGGAAAGAGAGGGGGAGGAGAGGAGGACTCAGAGAGAAAGAAAAGCTGATGGGAAATAAGAGAAGCAAAATGAGGAAGGTAAGGGATTATTCCTCAATTATTTACTGTCGTTTAGATTATATGGGTATTTAGTATTGGAGATCTATTGATTCTATAGATGTGAGAGAGACAGACATGTTTTCTTTTTTTACTGTAGGCGGTGTGAAAGTTACCTTTCTAAGACTTGCAATGTGCATGACTTCAAAAAAATCTACATTGTTTCTTGAACATTGACTGTTAGCTGAATCAGAAATATCATTTTTTAAATGTTTATTAGCATTGACGACACTGAGTTGACTGTACAGAATATTGGTTCATACACGCTGCTAGGAACGACTGAAACCAGGAAGCATTGCTACTTTAGTGATCTGGTCTACAGCCTAGTGTGTCTTAGAACAATAAGGAACAGGGCTGAACAACTGCTTCACTCACCTGCCATTTTTATTGGCTGAACACACTTTTTCTGATCATTCTGATTGGTTGGCATGTGGTTGGTTAATCAATCTGATTGGTTCCCCTCCCTAAGGGGGTATTGCCCTCGGAGGGGAGCGGAGCCCCATTGGCTGCGGCGGCAATGCCGGGGGGTGTGGGGGCCCTGGAGGAAGAAGAGGAGGAAGATGAAAGGAGAAGAGTGTTTGAGGAGCCGTTGTGTGCTGTGGTCCAGAACTGCACCGTTCTACACAACATCGTGGGCCCCGCCTGCATCTTCCTCAGAGAGGCGTTCATTCAGAGCCAGCTCGTATGTAACCTTACAGAGATACACACACACACACACACACACACACACACACACACACACTCTAAAGTAAACATACATACTGATATAATAGTCATCCATTTATCGATTTTAGACATTTTGTCTGAACAAATCACCAGTTCTCTGTGATCCTTGACAAACTTTTAAAAGAGTGTAACACCATATCAGCTTGTACGTTCACCAAGATCTTACATCAATCCCATAATATCATTACCATCATGATCCCTTCATCAAACGTCACCCTGTCCACAGCTCTGATCCTATCCACAGCTCTGATCCTATCCACTCACCACCCTGTCCACAGCTATGATCCTATCCACTCACCACCCTGTCCACAGCTCTGATCCTATCCACTCACCACCCTGTCCACAGCTCTGATCCTACCAACTCACCACCCTGTCCACAGCTCTGATCCTATCCACTCACCACCCTGTCCACAGCTCTGATCCTATCCTCAGCTCTGATCCTATCCCCTCACCACCCTGTCCACAACTCTGATCCTATCCTCAGCTCTGATCCTATCCCCTCACCACCCTGTCCACAACTCTGATCCTATTCACAGCTCTGATCCTGTCCACAGCTCTGATCATATCCACTCACCACCCTATCCACAGCAATGATCATATCCACTCACCACCCTGTCCACAGGTCTGATCCTATCCACTCACCACCCTGTCCACAGCTCTGATCCTATCCACTCACCACCCTATACACAGCTCTGATCCTATCCACTCATCACCCTGTCCACAGCTCTGATCGATCCTACCCACAGCTCTGATCCTATCCACAGCTCTGATCCTATCCACTCACCACCCGGTCCACAGCTCTGATCCTATCCACAGCTCTGATCCTATCCACTCACCACTTTGTCCACAGCTCTGATTCTATTCCACAGCTTTGATCCTATCCACCCACCACCCTATCCACAGCTCTGATCCTATCCACAGCTCTGATCCTATCCACAGCTCTGATACTATCCACTCAATATTAGGTTATATTTCTATGACACCAGCATCACCCCTGTGACATCGTCATCACCATTACATTCTGAGCAGCATGATTGGAGGAAACCACTTCTACATCATCTCCACCAAAGACCATCTGCCAACCCTGTGAGTGTCTCATATCCATTGAATCTGCTATGAATCGTTGTTAGTATATTTACTTTACATATAGAGCACCGTGCAACATTATTTTAGCAAGCAACACGTTCAATGGTATACCACATCCTGCTGTGTTTTATGTCAGAATCTCCCATCGTGAAGTGGGAATAATACTGTGAAATTGTAACAATGATGATAATGTCCAATTAGTGTAAGAGCTGTTTGAAAAGAGCACATTGAAAATTCAGCTTGTTTTGCATGGGTGGATTTTTGGCCTGCCTGGCGACATCACCAGTTGATTTAAGTTAATAGACCAATAGCAAAGGGAGATTCAAACCTCACTGCCAATAACAGCTATTCTTCAGGTTACATTTGCCTCCCATTTGTCTCAATGTCTTGCTCAGACCACTCCCAGACTTTCCTAGCAAGTGTATTGCTTGAGAAACGTAATTTAGCTAAAAAGCCACTTTTTGATCATTTTAATTAAAAACAATTACAGTAAGGGATACTTCGGGATTTTTGCACTTCCCAAGAGTTAGATGAACTTGTGTATACCATTTTTATGTCTGCATGCAGTTTGAAGGAAGCAATGACTGCATGCTAGCTGTACCTGTAGACTTCCAGCCATTGCTCTAACACTACTTAGCATTGGCTTGGAAAACTACCTCTAACTTCCTTAATACTGGACGCAGAGACATACAAAAAAAAGGTATCCACGAGTTGATCTGACTCTGGGGAAGTAGATAAAGGGAACAGTACCAAAACCCTGAAGGATCCCTTTAATTGATACCCAGAAAGGACTTGATCGAGATAAAATCCTTAAAGTTCCTACGTTTTGAGTAGAACAAACAAAGATAAAAGAGAACGAAGTCCTAGAACAGATTGTTCTGTAGATGTTGTTGAAGTGTGTGGCGATGACATGGTCAGTGCTCAGCCTGTTTCTCAACGTTGTAATTTAGATGATGGATTCATCTCCTGCTCACCGAGCGAGCAGCGTCTGATATGGCCTCTTATTCCAGATGAATGTCTTTGTTCGAGTGAGAAGAGATCATATTGTATCAGTCCCAAGTGGCACACTATTCCCTATTTAGTGCACTACTTTTAACCAGGGCTCTGGTCAAAAGTAGTGCACTACATAGGGAATAGGGTGCCATTTTGTACACATCCATAATCACACACATAGGGGAGTAATTTCCTGATAGCAGCTATGCTAGGCTAATGCTAAGTACTATTAGCCAGGTGTTTTTTCCCCATTTGGGCCAGGTACTTAGAGTAACTGACGAGCTAGCACTTGATAGAGGATCTGTCCTTAGATGAACTGTTGGGGAGAAATATCACATGTGTGGAGATGGTGTGGTTTTGATTCCGTCATTTTGAATTGGAGATGCTTATTAGTGATGGGTATTTCATGAACCAACAGCTTTTTTTGATGAACGATGGAAATCGAATCGCATTAGTGAAAGAGCCGTTCATTTGGCGCCCTGATTTGCATACTGCTGCTACTGCTTTATGAGCTCAAAAACAATGATTATCTGCAGATACGTTACAGCAACATTATCTAACGTTACAACATTATCTAAAGAGGGTGAATCCTCACTGCAGAAACAATACATAGCGGGGACAGCACGTCATTCTGGTCGCTCATTTTAGCAATGCGTAACAAAAATTGCAGCAGATCTACGTTAACACTTTGTCCAGGTAAAAAATGCATTTGAATATGCATCTAACGGTCTGATATAATGGTAGCATACTTTTTTGGGCTTTACGTTAGAGATGTTTCAATGTGTCTGAAGAGCGGTTCGGCAACCAAACGATGCGCCTCACAGAAAAGTTTCAGGAACGCCCATCACTCATGCTGATGGGAGGCCAGCATAGAGGCATGTGGGCAGGGATTGGTCAATTTGAAAGCGATGGACCGTTTGAACCAACCACAGAGTGTAGTACTGCTATCTATACAGGGCTGCCAATCGATCAGATCATTAGAACCTATTCTACAAAGGTTTGACCTAAAAGCTACAAAGGCGAGGAGGGTAAATGGCAGGGATTCGGACCATTTGAACCACTCATGTTATTATGAGTTAGAATGGCATAAGGGTTAATAGTCTATTGATACTGAACACAAAGTACTGGTTATGTAATCCTACAATCCCCTGTTCTCTGAAATGGAGAGGAAAGCTGATCTCATGTCTGAGACCAGTTGGAGGTGTCTGTAGGTCCAGAGTGGATTTATGAGCTATGATGGTGCATATTGCTAGGGATATGAACCTATAAGAGCTATGATGGTGCATATTGCTGGGGATATGAACCTATAAGAGCTATGATGGTGCATATTGCTAGGGATATGAACCTATAAGAGCTATGATGATGCGTATTGCTGGGGATATGAACCTATACGAGCTGTGATGATGCATATTGCTGGGGATATGAACCTATAAGAGCTATGATGATGCGTATTGCTGGGGATATTTACCTATAAGAGCTGTGATGATGCGTATTGCTGGGGATATGAACCAATAAGAGCTATGATGATGCGTATTGCTGGGGATTTGAACCTATAAGTCCAACCAAGCCCCAACACCTTGGTTGGAAGGTGAAAGTCTAAATACAATTGTGTGTGTCTGTGTGTAAACAAGTCGATGAGCATAGTGCCTATCATCATTAGTAATTTATCTTGATGAGCATAGTGCCTATCATTAGTCATTTATCTTGATACTGTTTAGCATACATACAATCTCTCTCCTGTTCACTCTAATCCAATCCTGTTGTATTACTATTCCTGGTGATGTGGTTGTGATGTCATTGGCTGTCAGTCACAGAACAGAGCAGAAGACAGAACACGTGTGAAACAAGGCCATCGGGACACATTCCAAACTCTCCAGCCACCCTAGAAAGCACACGGCCGGGAGGAAATGGGTGTGCTTAGGGTAATTGTTTCAACAAAAGTAGAGAAAAACTCTCAATTGCTGTGAATTAGAACCCATTGTGCATTTAGATTACATCATAGTATTAACACTGACGTTCGGGTCATCATTAAAATGACGTGTTATTAGTCACGTGCTTAGCAGATGTTATTGCGGGTGGAGCAAAAGGCTTGTTTGTGGGTGTAGGGAAATTCTTTCTGACATTCATCAGAAAGAATGACAAAGCTTTTGATATCATTGAGATAAATGATGGACTTTGAGTTTGTGAACGAGAGATGTGTGCCCTTACTTTTAGCAAGCAGATGTTGCTTATTATGGCAGCGTCATCACCTCAGCATCAGTAGAGCTGCGACTATCCTCCACCATCCAAACTCAATATCGTACATGCATCCTATAGAAGTATCTCTGGTTTAGGACTCAAAACATTACTGTATTTATTTTTAATTTGTATTTAACCTGTATTTAACTAGGCAAGTCAGTTAAGAACAAACTCTAATTTACAATGACGGTCTACCAAAAGGCTAAAGGCCTCTTCCGGGGACGGGGGCCTGGGATTAAAATAAATAAATGAAAACAATATAAATAGGACAAAACACACATCACAACAAGAGACAACACAACACTACATGAAGAGAGACCTAAGACAACAACATAGCAAGGCAGCAACACATGACAACACAGCATGGTAGGAACAAAACATGGTAGCAGCACAAAACATGGTACAAACATTATTGGGCACAGTCAACAGCACAAAGGTCAAGAAGGTAGAGACAACAGTACATCACACTTAGCAGCCACAACTGTCAGTAAGAGTGTCCATGATTGAGTCTTCGAATGACATTGAGATAAAACTGTCCAGTTTGAGTGTTTGTTGCAGCACGTTCCAGTCACTAGCTGCAGCAAACTGAAAAGAGGTGTATATCCTATAGAAAACTTCCTGGGTTAGGACTCTTTATTTAGCTAATTATGTCACTTCTGAAGGTAATTGTTTGCACCAGATGTTATTTAGGGGCTTCATAGCAAACGGGTGAATACATAAGAATGGACCACTTTTCAGTAAAGTCTTTTTTTTTCATTTCACTTCACCAGCTTGGACTATTTTGTGAATGTCCATTACATGAAATCCAAATAAAAATCTATTTAAATGACAGGTTGTAATGAAACAAAATAGGAAAAACACTTTTACAAAGCACAGTATCTCTGGTTTAGGAATCAGTACGTTACTGTAACATACAATTGAAGTCGGAAGTTTACATACCATTAGGTCATTGGAGTCATTAAATCTTGTTTTCAACAACTCCACAAATTTCTTGTTAACAAACTATAGCTTTGGCAAGTCGGTTAGGACATCTACTTTGTGCATGACAAGTAATTTTTCCAAAAATTGCTTACAGACAGATTATTTCATTTATATTTCACTGTATCACAATTCCAGTGGGTCAGAAGTTAACATACACTATGTTGACTGCGCCTTTAAACAGCTTGGAAAATTCCAGAAAATTATGTCATGGCTTTAGAAGCTTCTGATAGACAAATTTACATAATTTGAGTCAAGTGGAGGTGTGCCTGTGGATGTATTTCAAGGCCTACCTTCAAACTAAGTGCCTCTTTGCATGACACCATGGGAAAATCAAAATAAGCAATTTCCAAACGCCAGCTACCAGGTTCATCTGTACAAACAATAGTACATAAGTATAAACACCGTGGGACCACGCGGCCATCATACCGCTCAGGAAGAAGACGCCTTCTGTCTCCTAGAGATGAACGTACTTTGGTGCAAAAAGTGCAAATCAATCTCAGAACAACAGCACAGGACCTTGTGAAGATGCTGGAGGAAACAGGTACAAAAGTATCTATATCCACAGTAAAACAAGTCCTATATCAACATAACCTGAATGGCCGCTCAACAAGGAAGAAGCCACTGCTCCAAAACCGCCATAAAAAAGCCAGACTATGGTTTGAAACTGCACATGGGGACAAAGATTCTACTTTTTGGAGAAATGTCCTCTGGTCTGATGAAACAAATATAGAACTGTTTGGCCATTATGACCATTGTTATGTTTGGAGGGAAAAGGGGGAGGCTTGCAAGTCAAAGAACACCATCCCAACCGTGAAGCACGGTGTTGGCAGCATCATGATGTGGGGGTGCTTTGCTGCAGGAGGGACTGGTGCACTTCACAAAATAGATTAAATCATGAGATGGAAAAATATGTGGATATATTGAAGCAACATCTCACGACATCAGTCAGGAAGTTAAAGCTTGGTCACAAATGGCTCTTCCAAATGGACAATGACCCCAAGCATACTTCCAAAGTTGTGGCAAAATTGCTTAAGGACAACAAAGTCAAGGTACTGGAGTGGCCATCAGAAAGCCCTGACCTCAATCCCATAGAAAAATTGTGGGCAGAACTGAAAAAGCGTGTGCGAGCAAGGAGGCCTACAAACCTGACTCAACTCTGTCAGGAGAAATGGGCCAAAATTCACCGAACTTATTGTGGGAAGCTTGTGGAAGGCTACTCGAAACGTTTGACCCAAGTTAAACATTTTAAGGCAATGCTACCAAATACTAATTGAGTGTATGAACATTTCTGACCCACTGGGAATGTGATGAAAAAAATAAAAGCTGAAAAAAAGAATTCTCTCTGCTATTATTCTGACATTTCACATTCTTAAAATAAAGTGGTGATCCTAAATGACCTAATACAGCGAATTTTTACTAAAAAACTGAGTTTAAATGTATTTGGCTAAGGTGTATGTAAACTTCCGACTTCAACTGTATATCCTATAGAAGAATCTCTGGTTTAGGGCTCAATACGTTACTGTAACATATATCCTATAGAAGAATCTCTGGTTTAGGACTCAATACGTTACTGTAACATATATCCTATAGAAGAATCTCTGGTTTAGGGCTCAATACGTTACTGTAACATATATCCTATAGAAGAATCTCTGGTTTAGGGCTCAATACGTTACTGTAACATATATCCTATAGAAGAATCTCTGGTTTAGGGCTCAATACGTTACTGTAACATATATCCTATAGAAGAATCTCTGGTTTAGGACTCAATACGTTACTGTAACATATATCCTATAGAAGAATCTCTGGTTTAGGGCTCAATACGTTACTGTAACATATATCCTATAGAAGTATCTATGGTTTAGGACTGAGGATGTACAGGCTTGGTGATATTAAAAAAGGTTTTTTGAGTGCATGCATGCGTATGTGCACGTGTTCCTCTCTTGTACTAAACACCCCAAATCTCCTCATCTCCATTTGTGGCCCGGCAACTCTATCCTGTAATCTGTTTGAACTATGACCCTTGGCTGCATGGCAACTCTGACCCTGTAATCTGTTTTGACCTATGACCCTGGCTGCATGGCAACTCTGACCCTGTAATCTGTTTTGACCTTTGACCCTGGCTGCATGGCAACTTTGGCCCTGTAATCTGTTTGACCTACGACCCTGGCTGCATGGCAACTTTGGCCCTGTAATCTGTTTGACCTATGACCCTGGCTGCATGGCAACTCTGGCCCTGTAATCTGTTTTGACCTATAACCGTGGCTGCATGGCAACTCTGGCCCTGTAATCTGTTTGACCTATGACCCTGGCTGCATGATGAAATGTTATTTGTCACATGAATGAAATATTATTTGTAACATGCTTAGTAAACAACAAGTAGACTAACAGTGAAATGCATACCTGGTCACTGGCAGAACCCTGTGTGTGTGTGTGTGTGTGTGTGTGTGTGTGTGTGTGTGTGTGTGTGTGTGTGTGTGTGTGTGTGTGTGTGTGTGTCCAGTCATTGGCAGAACCTACTGTGTGTTTGAGACTGACTACAGTCAGATTGCACAACATCACTGATTACTCTACAAATCCCCTTGCAACAAACTGATCCCCTCTAACACGCTGCCTGTGTCTACCTCACACTGACTACATCCCAAATGGCACCCTTTTCCCATATAGTACACTGCTTTGGATTGATGGGCCCTGGTCAAAGTAGTGCACTATACATGGAATAGGGTGCCATTTGGGACATGACGGCTTCGATGTAGCCTACCACTGACAGACAGAGCAGTGCAGCCAATCACAGGGGACGGAATAGGACTGTGTTGAGCGAACTGAGGGGTTGCAAAAGCCAGTTAGATCACATGCTGTGTAATCCTGTAACAAATCGCCGGTCTGGCTGCGTAACATGAATTGAAGGGGTTTTAGAGATGAGGGAGGGAGAGAGAGAGGGAGGCAACATGCGTGAGAGAGAAGTGAATGAATCCTCTGTATTTAAGATTATGCCATCTCTCACTCTAAAATGATTCCCTATCAAGTCCATATCTATTGAGTCCATATCTAATGATTCCATATCAAATGAGTCCATATGAAATGAGTCCATATGAAATGAGTCCATATCTAATGAGTCCATATGAAATGAGTCCATATCTAATGAGTCCATATCTAATGAGTCCATATCTAATGAGTCCATATCTAATGATTCCATATCTAATGATTCCATATCTAATGAGTCCATATGAAATGAGTCCATATTAAATGAGTCCATATGAAATGAGCATATCAAATGATTCCCTATCAAATGAGTCCATATCAAATGATTCCATATCAAATGAGTCCATATCAAATGAGTCCATATGAAATGAGACCATATGAAATGAGTCCATATGAAATGAGTCCATATCTAATGAGTCCACATGAAATGAGTCCATATCTAATGAGTCCATATCAAATGAGTCCATATCTAATGAGTCCATATCTAATGAGTCCATATCTAATGATTCCATATCTAATGATTCCATATCTAATGAGTCCATATGAAATGAGTCCATATGAAATGAGCATATCAAATGATTCCCTATCTAATGAGTCCATATCAAATGAGTCCCTATCAAATGAGTCCATATCAAATGATTCCCTATCTAATGAGTCCATATCAAATGATTCCCTATCAAATGAGTCCATATCAAATGAGTCCCTATCAAATGAGTCCATATCAAATGAGTCCATATCTAATGAGTCCATATCAAATGAGTCCATATCTAATGAGTCCATATCTAATGAGTCCATATCTAATGAGTCCATATCTAATGAGTCAATATCTAATGAGTCCATATCTAATGAGTCCATATCAAATGAGTCCATATCTAATGAGTCCATATCAAATGATTCCCTATCAAATGATTCCCTATCAAATGAGTCCATATCAAATGATTCCCTATCAAATGATTCCCTATCAAATGAGTCCATATCTAATGAGTCCATATCTAATGAGTCCATATCTAATGAGTCCATATCTAATGATTCCCTATCTAATGAGTCCATATCTAATAATTCCCTATCTAATGAGTCCATATCTAATGATTCCCTATCTAATGAGTCCATATCTAATGAGTCCATATCTAATGAGTCCATATCTAATGATTCCCTATCTAATGAGTTCATATCTAATGATTCCTTATCTAATGAGTCCATATCTAATGAGTCCATATCTAATGAGTCCATATGAAATGATTCCCTATCTAATGAGTCCATATGAAATGATTCCCTATCTAATGAGTCCATATGAAATGATTCCCTATCTTCTGAGTCCATATGAAATGATTCCCTATCTAATGAGTCCATATGAAATGATTCCCTATCTAATGAGTCCATATCTAATGAGTCCATATCTAATGAGTCCATATCAAATGATTCCCTATCAAATGAGTCCATATCTAATGAGTCCATATCAAATGATTCCCTATCTAATGAGTCCATATGAAATGAGTCCATATCAAATGCTTTACTTCCTGTCCAGTTCAGTCCGCAACATTCAGATGGAGCTAAATCAAAGATGTGCAGTTCTCTTGGTTTTTATGAGGATGTTTCTCTGTCAGCCATTGTGTGTGTGTGTGTATTTCTGTTCATCTACACTACAGTATATTCAGGGTCCTTATCGTTGTGTGTGTGTCTGTGTCCGTGCGAGCTAACACACTGTGTCTGTCACTCTGTGTGTGTCCCCTCCAATCTGAAAACCTGCAGGACAGAGACCTACGGCCAGAAGAGATTGAAGGTACAGATATAAGAGACATTACACAGAGTCAGTCAACACCATCATCTTCCCTCTCCTTCCCTGTTTCTCTCAGTCAACACGGGCATCCTCCCTCTGTCCCTGTTTCTCTCAGTCAACACCGTCATCCTCCCTCTGTCCTTGTTTCTCTCAGTCAACACCATTATCCTCCCCCTGTCCCTGTTTTCTCAGTCAACACCACCATCCTCCCTCTGTCCCTGTTTCTCTCAGTCAACACCGTCATCCTCCCCCTGTCCCTGTTTCTCTCAGTCAACACCACCATCCTCCCTCTCCTTCCCTGTTTCTCTCAGTCAACACCACCATCCTCCCTCTCACCCTGTTTCTCTCAGTCAACACCGTCATCCTCCCCCTGTCCCTGTTTCTCTCAGTCAACACCACCATCCTCCCTCTCCTTCCCTGTTTCTCTCAGTCAACACTACCATCCTCCCTCTCCTTCCCTGTTTCTCTCAGTCAACACCACCATCCTCCCTCTCACCCTGTTTCTCTCTCCATCTTCCTGTCTTTTCCATACATACTCATATTTTCAACATACTGTATTTACTCCCAGACAACACCAATGAATCCCAGTGTTCTGGCTCTACTGTGTTGTCCTCCCTCAAACTGAAAGATACTTTGATGTGGCTGCAGGTGTTTCCACCGCTCATACAGGAGTAATAGAGACCTTGTTCACAATTATATTTTTAAAAATATGTATCAGGGGGGCTGCAGCACCCTCATCCCTCCTACTTCCTGCAGCTATGGGTGTGGCTTGTCGTCAGAGCCTAAAATGAATATAAGAAACCATGTCTATTTTTCTCATTTCTATTCAACACCCCCCCGCTCTCCTCTCCCCGCATCCACCTCTCCTCACCCGTATCTACCCCTCTCTCCTCCCATTCCCCTATCCACCTCTCCTCACCCGTATCTACCCCTCTCTCCTCTCCCACATCCCCCTCCTCCCTGTGCAGAGCTAAAGGAGGCGTTCGGGGAGTTTGATAAGGATAAAGATGGCTACATCAGCTGTAAGGAACTGGGAGAGTGCATGAGGACTATGGGGTACATGCCCACAGAGATGGAGCTCATCGAACTCAGCCAGAACATCTGTGAGTCACACACACACACACACACACACACACACACACACACACATTAACCAGAGAAAGCGAGGGCATACCCTCTGTGTATAGTATTTGAAGCTCTTCATCACCCCTGTGACCATTTCTGTAATGACTCTTGTTTCCATCTAGGTGGCGGCAGAGTGGACTTTGAGGACTTTGTGGAGCTGATGGGTCCTAAAATGTTGGCAGAGACAGCAGACATGATAGGAGTGAAGGAGCTCAGGGATGCTTTCAAAGAAGTACGGAGAGACAATATTAATCATATTATATCTGTTTATAATGTTATTTTCTCTTAACCTGTTCTTTCTATCCATTTAATCTCCTCTCCCCCTTCCTTTCTACGACACTCTTACCCTTTTTCTGTCCCTCACTCCCTCACCTCACTTTACTTCCTCCTGTCCTCCTCCTCCTCCTCGTCCTTCTTCTTCTCCAGTTTGACTCTAACGGGGATGGTCAGATAAGCCTGGCTGAACTGAAGGAGGCCATGAAAAAGCTGGTGGGGGAGCAGCTCAACCAACCAGAGATCGACGAGATCCTCCGAGATGTCGACCTCAACGGGGACGGCTTGCTCGACTTTGAGGGTGAGGGGAGAGTGTGGGGTGAGGGGGAGAAGGTGAGGGGAGAGTGGGAGGAGAAAAGGAGACGATTTGGTGAACTTGAAAGGGGAGAGAGGGTGAGTGAGGAGGAAGAAAGGAGGGAAGGGAGTGGGAGGAAAGGGTGTGGAGAGGCGTAGAAAGAAACTAAGAGAAAGAAGGAGAGAGGGGATAAGGGGATAACTAATGGATCAGAGAGGAAATGTGACATGAGATATGATGAAGGTTGCTCTACACTACAACACTATGTTCACTCTGTTTCACCATACTAAACTCACAATGCTGTGACAACAATGCTTACCATGTTGTCACTATTCTATTACTCACCATGTTGTCACTATTCTGTTACTCACCATGTTGTCACTATTCTATTACTCACCATGTTGTCACTATTCTAATACTCACCATGTTGTCACTATTCTAATACTCACCATGTTGTCACTATACTAACACTCACCATGTTGTCACTATTCTAATACTCACCATGTTGTCACTATACTAACACTCACCATGTTGTCACTATACTAATACTCACCATGCTGTCACTACTCTAATACTCACCATGTTGTCACTACTCTAATACTCACCATGTTGTCACTATTCTATTACTCACCATGTTGTCACTATTCTAATACTCACCATGTTGTCACTATTCTAATACTCACCATGTTGTCACTATACTAACACTCACCATGTTGTCACTATTCTAATACTCACCATGTTGTCACTATTCTAATACTCACCATGTTGTCACTATACTAACACTCACCATGTTGTCACTATTCTATTACTCACCATGTTGTCACTATTCTAATACTCACCATGTTGTCACTATTCTAATACTCACCATGTTGTCACTATTCTAATACTCACCATGTTGTCACTATTCTAATACTCACCATGTTGTCACTATGCTAACACTCACCATGTTGTCACTACACTATTACTCACCATGTTGTCACTATACTAATACTCACCATGTTGTCACTATACTAATACTCACCATGTTGTCACTACACTAATCTCACCATGTTGTCACTATGCTAATACTCACCATGTTGTCACTACACTATTACTCACCATGTTGTCACTATACTAATACTCACCATGTTGTCACTATGCTAATACTCACCATGTTGTCACTACACTAATACTCACCATGTTGTCACTATGCTAATACTCACCATGTTGTCACTATTCTATTACTCATTGTGTTGTCACTATGCTAATACTCACCATGCTGTCACTATACTAATACTCACCATGTTGTCACTATGCTAATACTCACCATGTTGTCACTATACTAATACTCACCATGTTGTCACTATGCTAATACTCACCATGTTGTCACTATTCTAATACTCACCATGTTGTCACTATTCTAATACTCACCATGTTGTCACTATACTAATACTCACCATGTTGTCACTATGCTAATACTCACCATGTTGTCACTACACTATTACTCACCATGTTGTCACTATACTAATCTCACCATGTTGTCACTACACTAATCTCACCATGTTGTCACTATGCTAATACTCACCATGTTGTCACTACACTATTACTCACCATGTTGTCACTATACTAATACTCACCATGTTGTCACTATGCTAATACTCACCATGTTGTCACTACACTAATACTCACCATGTTGTCACTATGCTAATACTCACCATGCTGTCACTACACTATTACTCACCATGTTGTCACTATACTAATCTCACCATGTTGTCACTACACTAATCTCACCATGTTGTCACTATGCTAATACTCACCATGTTGTCACTACACTATTACTCACCATGTTGTCACTATGCTAATACTCACCATGTTGTCACTATTCTATTACTCATTGTGTTGTCACTATGCTAATACTCACCATGCTGTCACTATACTAATACTCACCATGTTGTCACTATGCTAATACTCACCATGTTGTCACTATACTAATACTCACCATGTTGTCACTACACTAATACTCACCATGTTGTCACTATTCTAATACTCACCATGTTGTCACTACACTATTACTCACCATGTTGTCACTACACTATTACTCACCATGTTGTCACTATACTAATACTCACCATGTTGTCACTACACTAATACTCACCATGTTGTCACTATTCTAATACTCACCATGTTGTCACTACACTATTACTCACCATGTTGTCACTACACTATTACTCACCATGTTGTCACTATTCTATTACTCACCATGTTGTCACTACTCTAATACTCACCATGTTGTCACTATTCTAATACTCACCATGTTGTCACTACACTATTACTCACCATGTTGTCACTACACTAATACTCACCATGTTGTCACTATTCTAATACTCACCATGTTGTCACTATACTAATACTCACCATGTTGTCACTACACTAATACTCACCATGTTGTCACTACACTATTACTCACCATGTTGTCACTACTCTAATACTCACCATGTTGTCACTATTCTAATACTCACCATGTTGTCACTATACTAATACTCACCATGTTGTCACTACACTATTACTCACCATGTTGTCACTACACTAATACTCACCATGTTGTCACTATTCTAATACTCACCATGTTGTCACTATACTAATACTCACCATGTTGTCACTACACTAATACTCACCATGTTGTCACTATTCTAATACTCACCATGTTGTCACTATACTAACACTCACCATGTTGTCACTATACTAATACTCACCATGTTGTCACTATACTAATACTCACCATGTTGTCACTACACTATTACTCACCATGTTGTCACTACTCTAATACTCACCATGTTGTCACTACACTATTACTCACCATGTTGTCACTATGCTAATACTCACCATGTTGTCACTATACTAATACTCACCATGTTGTCACTATACTAACACTCACCATGTTGTCACTATGCTAATACTCACCATGTTGTCACTATGCTAATACTCACCATGCTGTCACTATACTAATACTCATTGTGTTGTCACTATGCTAATACTCACCATGTTGTCACTACACTATTACTCACCATGTTGTCACTATGCTAATACTCACCATGCTGTCACTATACTAATACTCACCATGCTGTCACTATACTAATACTCACCATGCTGTCACTATACTAATACTCACCATGCTGTCACTATACTAATACTCATTGTGTTGTCACTATGCTAATACTCACCATGTTGTCACTACACTATTACTCACCATGTTGTCACTACACTAATACTCACCATGTTGTCACTATGCTAATACTCACCATGCTGTCACTATACTATTACTCACCATGTTGTCACTATGCTAATACTCACCATGTTGTCACTATGCTAATACTCACCATGTTGTCACTATACTAACACTCACCATGCTGTCACTACACTAATGCTCACCATGTTGTCACTATTCTATTACTCACCATGTTGTCACTACACTAATACTCATTGTGTTGTCACTATTCTATTACTCACCATGTTGTCACAATATTAATAGTCACAATGTTGTTACTATATTAATACTGACCATGTTGTCACTATGCTAATACTCACCATGTTGTCACTACACTAATCTCACCATGTTGTCACTATGCTAATACTCACCATGTTGTCACTACACTAATCTCACCATGTTGTCACTATACTAATACTCACCATGTTGTCACTACACTAATACTCACCATGTTGTCACTACTCTATTACTCACCATGTTGTCACTACTCTATTACTCACCATGTTGTCACTATGCTAATACTCACCATGTTGTCACTATACTAACACTCACCATGTTGTCACTACACTAATACTCACCATGCTGTCACTACTCTAATACTCACCATGTTGTCACTATTCTATTACTCACTGTGTTGTCACTATGCTAATACTCACCATGTTGTCACTATACTAACACTCACCATGTTGTCACTACACTAATACTCACCATGCTGTCACTACTCTAATACTCACCATGTTGTCACTACACTAATACTCACCATGCTGTCACTACTCTAATACTCACCATGTTGTCACTACTCTATTACTCACCATGTTGTCACTACTCTATTACTCACCATGTTGTCACTATGCTATTACTCACCATGTTGTCACTATACTAACACTCACCATGTTGTCACTACACTAATACTCACCATGCTGTCACTACTCTAATACTCACCATGTTGTCACTACTCTATTACTCACCATGTTGTCACTACTCTATTACTCACCATGTTGTCACTATGCTAATACTCACCATGTTGTCACTATACTAACACTCACCATGTTGTCACTACACTAATACTCACCATGCTGTCACTACTCTAATACTCACCATGTTGTCACTATTCTATTACTCACCATGTTGTCACTACACTAATACTCACTGTGTTGTCAATATTCTAATACTCACCATGTTGGCACCAAACTCACCATGTTGTCACTATTCTATTACTCACCATGTTGTCACTACACTAATACTCACTGTGTTGTCAATATTCTAATACTCACCATGTTGGCACCAAACTCACCATGTTGTCACTACACTAATACTCACTGTGTTGTCACTATTCTAATACTCACCATGTTGTCACCAAACTCACCATGTTGTCACTATTCTATTACTCACCATGTTGTCACTACACTAATACTCACTGTGTTGTCAATATTCTAATACTCACCATGTTGGCACCAAACTCACCATGTTGTCACTACACTAATACTCACTGTGTTGTCACTATTCTAATACTCACCATGTTGTCACCAAACTCACCATGTTGTCACTATTCTAATACTCACCATGTTGTCACTATATTAATACTCACCATGTTGTCACTTTATTAATAATCACCATGTTGTCACTATATTAATACTCACCATGTTGTCACTATATTAATACTCACTGTGTTGTCACTACACTAATACTCACTGTGTTGTCACTATTCTAATACTCACCATGTTGTCACCAAACTCACCATGTTGTCACAATACTAATACTCACCATATTGTCACTATACTACTACTCACAGTGTTGTCACTATACTAATACTCACAGTGTTGTCACTATACTAATAATCACTATGTTGTCACCATACTAATAAATAATGTAGCTCATATTTTGTGTTCTTTCCACAGAGTTTGTCAGGATGATGTCTCGCTGACTCTCCTGGCCAGAAGACCGTGATGACATGACTTTAAGAGACTAGTAAACAACAAAACCTCCTCTGTTAGATGTTATGGACCAGTCCTCAGTATGTTGTTGTACATGTAATTACAGTATTATTGATGTACAAATATTTCATGTTGTTTTTAGGGTATTTGTTCTTACTTTTTTTCATTGCTATACAACAATCCCTCCTAATACTGTATGTTTTTGTTGTTTAACTGTAACACTAATGATAATAATAATAATATTTGTAAAGTGCTTTTCGTGTATTATGTTCAGTGCTACACTATGTTATCAGCTAGTATTGCTTTTGTATAGTTTCAGCCAGTCATTTTAAAAGTAGTGCTCACGAGCAAAAATGGGTCCCCTTAAATGTGTATTACAGCATCCATTTTGTATTCCTACAAAATATCCATATATATATATATATATATATATATATATATATACACACACACACACACACACACACAGTTGAAGTCGGAAGTTTACATACACTTAGGTTGGAGTCATTAAAACTCATTTTTCAACCACTCCACAAATTTCTTGTTTATGAATTTTGGCACATTCCTCCTTACAGAACTGGTGTAACTGAGTCAGGTTTGTAGGCCTCCTTGCTCGCACACGCTTTTTCAGTTCTGCCCACAATTTTCCTATAGGATTGAGGTCAGGGCTTTATGATGGCCACTCCAATACCTTGACTTTGTTGTCCTTAAACCATTTTGCCACAGCTTTGGAAGTATGCTTGGGGTCGTTGTCCATTTGGATGACCCATTTGCGACTAAGCTTTAACATCCTGTCTGATGTCTTGAGATGTTGCTTTAATATAGCCACATATTTTTCATCCCTCATGATGCTATCTATTTTGTGAAGTGCACCCGTCCCTCCTGCAGCAAAGCACCCCTACAACATGATGCTGCCACCCCCGTGCTTCACGGTTGGGACTGTGTTCTTCGGCTTGCAAGCCTCCCCTTTTTCCCTCCAAACATAACGATGGTCATTGTGGCCAAACAGTTCTATTTTTGTTTCATCAGACCAGAGGACATTTCTCCAAAAAGTATGATCTTTGTCCCCATGTGCAGTTGCAAACCGTAGTCTGGCTTTTTTATGGCGGTTTTGGAGCGGTGGCTTCTTCCTTGCTAAGCAGCCTTTCAGGTTATGTCGATATAGGACTCGTTTTACTGTGGATATAGATACTTTTGTACCTGTTTCCTCCAGCATCTTCACAAGGTCCTTTTGCTGTTGTTCTGGGATTGATTTGCACTTTTACGTTCATCTTTAGGAGACAGAACGCATCTCCTTCCTTAGCGGTTTAACGGCTGCGTTGTCCCATGGTGTTTATACTTGCTTTCTATTGTTTGTACAGAGGAACGTGGCACCGTCAGGCATTTGGAAATTGCTCCCAAGGATGAACCAGACTTGTGGAGGTCTACAATTATTTTTCTGGGGTCTTGGGCGATTTCTTTTGATTTTCCCATGATGTGAAGCAAAGGCACTGATTTTGAAGGTAGGCCTTGAAATACATCCACAGGTTCACCTCCAATTGACTCAAATTATGTCAGTTAGCCTATCAGAAGCTTCTAAAGCCATGATATATTTTTCTGGAATTTTCCAAGCTGTTTAAAGGCAGTCAACTTAGTGTATGTAAACTTCTGACCCACTGGAATTGTGATACAGTGCATTATAAGTGAAATAACCTGTCTGTAAACAATTGTTGTAAAAATGACTTGTGTCATGCACGAAGTAGATGTCCTAACCGACTTGCCAAAGCTTTAGTTTGTTAACAAGAAATTTGTGGAGTGATTGAAAAACGAGTTTTAATAACGACAACCTAAGTGTATGTAAACTTCCGACTTCAACTGTATATATATGTATATACATATACGATATATGTACGTATATATATATATATATATACATATATATGTGTACATATATATATATATATAACGAATTGGAGGTGCTCCTCTTAAGGACCGGCCTCTTTTGTCATACCAAAATCTAACTGCCTGTAGCTCAGGCCCTGAAGCAAGGATATGCATATTCTTGGTATCATTTGAAAGGAAACACTGAAGTTTGTGGAAATTTGAAAGGAATCTAGGAGAATAAAACACATTAGATCTGGTAAAAAAATAACCGTAATTTTCACCGTCATCTTTGAAATGCAAGAGAAAGGCCATAATGTATTATTCCAGCACAGCTGCAATTTAGATTTTGGCCACTAGATGGCCAGTGTATGTGCAAAGTTTCAGACTGATCCATTGCATTTCTGTTCAAAATGTTGTATCAAGACTGCCCAAATGTGCCTGATTTGTTTATTAGTAACTTTTCATGTTCAAAACTGTGCACTCTCCTCAAACAATAGCATGGTATTCCTTCACTGTATTAGCTACTGTAAATTGGACAGTGCAGTTAGATTAAACAAGAATTTAAGCTTTCTGCCAATATTAGATATGTCTGTCCTGGGAAATGTTCTTGTTACTTACAACCTCATGCTAATCACATTAGCCTAAGTTAGCTCAACCATTCCGCAGGGGACCCACCAATCCTGAAGTAGTTCCCGGACTGCATGTTTAACAAATGCTGATTTATTGACAAATTGTACATTCTTTTCAGATTATTGATCAGATACTAAGAACAGTGCAACTGTCTGATTATATAATCGTGATGTAATTCATTAGAATTACAATAAATGTTCATTCAAGTAGTTTCATACATTTTATTATTTATGTATTTAATTTCCTAAAAGGGAATTAATTAAAAATAACTTTGTGTCAATAAAATTTTTTGTTAAACAATAAATGTTGAACTATACATCCTTGTTAGTTTGATGTTTGGGAGAGGAATCATACAATGTTACATGCATTTTTCTACAGTAAAATAATGCTGCAATTTCTTTATTAAATCAGAGGTAAAAACATTCTTTACGTTTGACAAAACTGACAAAAATAAACAAAATAATAATAAACTTGTTACATAATCGTTTAGCACTCAACTACAGTAGCCCTTAATACAATACATCCCAGTAGCCCTTAATACAATACATCCCAGTAGCCCTTAATACAATACATCCCAGTAGCCCTTAATACAATACATCCCAGTAGCCCTTAATACAATACATCCCAGTAGCCCTTAATACAATACATCCCAGTAGCCCTTAATACAATACATCCCAGTAGCCCTTAATACAATACATCCCAGTTGTATCAGACGAAGACCAGGACTATAAAAGCCTTTTCCGGGGTACAGTATGTATGCTTCCGTTTCAGAGGCGTGTTGTCATGGTAATCTAAACATAATCACACCTTCCTTCCTATACTGCAGGTATCTGTCAGTCTACAGTATGTATGGTATAACTCCACCTTCCTGTACTGCAGGTTTCTGTCAGTCTACGGTATGGTATAACTCCTTCCTTCCTATACTGCAGGTATCTGTCAGTCTACGGTATGGTATAACTCCACCTTCCTGTACTGCAGGTATCTGTCAGTCTACAGTATGTATGGTATAACTCCACCTTCCTTCCTATACTGCAGGTATCTGTCAGTCTACAGTATGTATGGTATATCTCCTTCCTTCCTGTACTGCAGGTATCTGTCAGTCTACGGTATGGTATAACTCCTTCCTTCCTATACTGCAGGTATCTGTCAGTCTACGGTATGGTATAACCCCACCTTCCTGTACTGCAGGTATCTGTCAGTCTACAGTATGTATGGTATAACTCCTCCTTCCTTCCTATACTGCAGGTATCTGTCAGTCTACAGTATGTATGGTATAACTCCACCTTCCTTCCTATACTGCAGGTATCTGTCAGTCTACAGTGTGTATGGTATAACTCCCTCCTTCCTTCCTATACTGCAGGTATCTGTCAGTCTACAGTATGTATGGTATAACTCCCTCCTTCCTATACTGCAGGTATCTGTCAGTCTACAGTATGTATGGTATAACTCCACCTTCCTGTACTGCAGGTATCTGTCAGTCTACAGTATGGTATATCTCCTTCCTTCCTGTACTGCAGGTATCTTTCAGTCTACAGTATGGTATAACTCCACCTTCCTGTACTGCAGGTATCTGTCAGTCTACAGTATGTATGGTATAACTCCTTCCTTCCTTCCTATACTGCAGGTATCTGTCAGTCTACAGTATGGTATAACTCCTTCCTTCCTATACTGCAGGTATCTGTCAGTCTACAGTATGGTATAACTCCACCTTCCTGTACTGCAGGTATCTGTCAGTCTACAGTATGTATGGTATAACTCCTTCCTTCCTATACTGCAGGTATCTGTCAGTCTACAGTATGGTATATCTCCTTCCTTCCTGTACTGCAGGTATCTGTCAGTCTTATCCACTGAAAGCGGTTTTCCATCCTGACTGTATACACTGAGTATACAAAACATTAAGGACACCTGCTCTTTCCATGCCATAGACCAGGGATGGGCCACAAAACTATCTCATAAGGGACCGCAGTTGCTCGAAGGTCTGTATACCCACATCCATACAATAACATGTATTGCATTTTGACAGCAGAGATACACTTTGTACACTTTTTTGTCAACTTCGTGCAATTTCACACCTTTTGCCATGGGGTGTAGAGAAAATGTGACAATTTTAAAGCAAGTTGGCTGGAATTCTACACATATTGCAGTAGGTTGGAGAAAAATGGTTGCAGTTTTTAATATAATATCTGAGTTAGACTGACATACAAAAACAATAGGGCCCCCCCCCCCCCCCCAGCAGGTAATTCAACCATAATAGTTTAGATAGCTGGCCGCTAAACTAACTTAGCAATCTAAAAATGTTTTGCTGACATGGGCTAAATGACTGACTGTCAATGACTTACATAACAAGAGAAAAACTGCTGATATAAAACCACATTTCTAAATTGCACCTTGTGTATTCTACTATTCTAACTGGTAAATTAGAACACTTAGAACCTGATGGGCAGGGGTTCTGCTGTCCTAGTGACATTAATAAACTGCTTCCACCATTGGGATGACAGGACAAGTCCTTCAGCACGATTCATATGCTCATTTGGGGGTTTGGATCTGTTTTATATTCTGCTTTCAGCACCCATTATCCAGGAATAAATGTCCTTATTGAAGAACCGTTCCCAACCATTGTACTTAAAGCATTAACTGGTGTATGCATCTGCAACCAAGCTGTTTCTGACACTTACAATTCATTTATTCAATTTGACAGACTCCCACAAGCTTTCTGTCCACTTCAGGAAATGTGTCATGTCATCATTACTCTGGCATTTGATTAAGTCTTGCATCAAGCTCTTTTTTAAATCATACACAGCCTCACTGTAGCCAACATTGACTGGAGCCATCGGGGGAGTCCCATGCCAGAGTCCTGGGATATACCAGCTGCTTGTGTCTGGATCATAATCCATCACATCAGTGAACTTAGTGATATTCTCCTTCTTCTCCATTCTGGCTGCTGCCTGGGTCATTTCATTCAACTGTTCCAACAACTTCTTCCGCTCTCTCATGTTGTTGTCATGAGCAGACATGTCTGACACGTTTTGGTACACAAAATGACATACTGGCTTCTTCCCCACTTCCTTCATCCTGATAAAAGCATGAACAACAATTTGCAGAATGTCTTTCATCTCTGTGTTGTTCTCCATGGACATGTTGATGATAGTGACATCACTGAGTCCAATTACCAGTGTGGCCAGTTCATTGTCATGTTCATAGTGTTTATCAAGTTGAGCCAACTCTGGTGATTTCAACCCCTCTGTGTCAATCACCATGATGAAGTCACATTTCAGTTCCTCCTTGAGTTCTTTGTTGACTTTAATCAGCAGCATGAAGGCCCCTCTAGTGCATCTTCCACTGCTGACAGCAAACTGGACTCCAAACATGGTGTTGAGGAGAGTGGACTTCCCTGTACCTTGGTCCCCTAAAACTGTCACAACCCGGATCTTGCTGTTAGAGTCCACAAGATTATGCAGCCGAGTCAGAACAGCTGATATCCATTTCAGAGGGATATTTGATGCATCTCCATCCACAAGCTCAATGGGGAAACCATCCAACAGCATCTGAGCACACAATTCAGGGAGATTCTCCATCTGTTCCCTTTGAGGGCTGTCTTCAGGGAGGGAGCAGGCAGCTTCATATAACTGGCCCAACTCACGCAGGAAGTGTTCAAGACCCAAGGAACAGTCAGATAATTGCTTATCCAAATCTTTAATGTCGTCTTTTTTCTCAGGAGAATTTTGGCAAAGATCTTTGTACTGGTCCCGCAAAGCAGACAGGTTCTGACGTGACAGATTGTCCAGATTTATCCGCATCCATTTGAGGAAATAGTAACGCTCCGCTCCTGAACCTGACAATCCTAAAATGAAGCTTTTCATTGCATCTGACATGTCACATTTATATTGCTTCTTTCTCAGCTCTTCCTCCTTTTTCTTCAGAGAGCTCCTGTAGTGTTCAATGTCTTGATCCCCTTGTTTTCTCAGTCTACATCTCTCTTTCTCCAACTGGGAAAGCTCTTTCCAGATTTGCCCCTGTAAGGGTAGCTGTTTGTCTTTAAATTTGACTGTGTCTCTGATGCTACTGGTGATTTCATCTGCCATCTTCCTGGCACTCTGACAGTCATGGCGGTCTTCATCAACCAGAATCCCACTGTGACGAGCTATGTCAGTCATGTTTTCCACTGTCAACCGGTCTGGACTATTTTCAATGATGTCACCAACAGATGATTGCAGCGTTTTGACAAATTCTGCATCGTTTTTCTTTTTCTTAACAATCACATTTTGCTCATTGATACTGCAGTTTGTGATCATTTGTTTTAATGTGTCTACTCTGAATGATTTTCTCTGAGAGTTGACGACCAGAAATAACTCTGATTTTGTGTTTTTGCTTTTCAACAAATTGAGATCTGCCTTTAAATCATCAGTGAAAATGTAAACTGCAGCTGATGTTTGACACAGAAAGGAGAACTGTTTTTCAAAGGACCTGATGTCTCCTCTGAGATTGGCCACCACCATAGGCTTAGTGAAGATGTCTATGTTTCTGTTCCCACATGGAAGGTACCAGTTGATTTCAACCAGACCATCTGAAATTCTATGGGGGATGTCACCACATTCCATATCATGATGAACAAATGTGTCATGGTACTGTTGAGGGTTACTAAGCAGTTTGTTCAAGATCTGAGACTTGGACACTCTAATCTCACCTAACCTAACAAAGGACACCATGGGAATATCAGAGAGTACAATTCTCTCCTCCACAAAAGCCTTTGTGGATGTTTGGGAAGAGAGTCTAAACTTCTTCACTATGTCCCTCAAGGCCCACAGCATCAAAGTGATTTGTTCTGTGTTACAGTTGGGCAGCAGGAGAGGAACAGCAAACTGACACATGGACATTTTCTGGACCATCTCCTGCTGCAGGAAACCATCTGAACACAGAAACAGGGCAGTTATCAGGTCCAGTGGATTAATGACATCACTGTTAGCAGAGTCACTTTTTAGATTCTCAAAACGGTCTGTACCCGGAAATGAAACATCTGTGTCAGAGGACATACATTTGACACTCCTAGCATTCAGATTTGCCATCATTAATTTCTTCAGGAAGGCCCCTGGAAGTGACTGCATAGTGGTAAGACGTTCATCTGATGTAGTATCAGCATTTATCTCAAGGACAGTACTTAACGTCAGCTTGTTTTCATAATGATCTTCCAGTCCAGTCTTTGACAACAGATCCATCAGATAGGATCCTGTAAATAGAAAGGAAGATCAGGAAATATGAAATATTCAGGAAAATCACCATCATATATTTCTCATCAGGGAAGATACTGTACCTTTACATCCCATTCTGACACATCCATTATTATTATTTCATTTACATTACAGTCATTTAGATAACTAGTCAGTTTGACACCAGAGATAATACTTAAGTAGGTTACTTCATTACAACATTCGCTTAAAATGAACCTTACAAATAACAGTGTTGGGTGATATGAAAAGCCATATTCAATAAATGATAGAATAATACTCGTAGGAAAGGTTTTCATCTTTAGCTCACAATCTGTGGATACTATACGATTAGAAAGGTTCTAAATGTTTGTAAAACATCACAGCACAATTGAAAAATATATGGCACATGGAAACCAAACGAGGGTGGTCTATGGTGATGGGTGGGATGGGCTGAGAGTGGCTGAGGGGTGGGATTAAAGAGCTGAGGTCTATGGTGATGGGTGGGATGGGCTGAGAGTGGCTGAGGGGTGGGATTAAAGAGCTGAGGTCTATGGTGATGGGTGGAATGGGCTGAGAGTGGCTGAGGGGTGGGATTAAAGAGCTGAGGTCTATGGTGATGGGTGGGATGGGCTGAGAGTGGCTGAGGGGTGGGATTAAAGAGCTGAGGTCTATGGTGATGGGTGGAATGGGCTGAGAGTGGCTGAGGGGTGGGATTAAAGAGCTGAGGTCTATGGTGATAGGTGGAATGGGCTGAGAGAGGGCTGAGAGTGGCTGAGGGGTGGGATTAAAGAGCTGAGGTCTATGGTGATAGGTGGAATGGGCTGAGAGTGGCTGAGGGGTGGGATTAAAGAGCTGAGGTCTATGGTGATAGGTGGGATGGGCTGAGAGTGGCTGAGGGGTGGGATTAAAGAGCTGAGGTCTATGGTGATAGGTGGGATGGGCTGAGAGTGGCTGAGGGGTGGGATTAAAGAGCTGAGGTCTATGGTGATAGGTGGGATGGGCTGAGAGTGGCTGAGGGGTGGGATTAAAGAGCTGAGGTCTATGGTGATAGGTGGGATGGGCTGAGAGTGGCTGAGGGGTGGGATTAAAGAGCTGAGGTCTATGGTGATAGGTGGGATGGGCTGAGAGTGGCTGAGGGGTGGGATTAAAGAGCTTGTTGGTAATGTATTATTATGTGATTGCTGTATATGTAGAATGTATGTATACGTAGCAGAAAAGCTGTAAAAAAAATTAATTAAAATGTCCCCCTAAGAGGTGGGTGGTGGTATGTAAAATGAACAGTATATGTTAAATGTATGTACACTACCAGTCAAAAGTTTTAGAACACCTACTCATTCAAGTTTATTTTATTTTGACTATTTTATACATTGTAGAATAATAGTGAAGACATCAACTGTGAAATAACAAATATGGAATCATGTAGTAAGCGAAAAAAGTGTTAAACAAATCAAAATATATTTTATATTTGAGATTCTTCAAATAGCCACCCTTTGCCTTGATGACAGCTTTGCACACTCTTGACATACTCTCAACCACCATCATCATGAGGTAGTCACCTGGAATGCATTTCAGATGTGCATTCATACAAGTTAATGTGTTGAATGTATTTACTTCTTAATGCGTTTGAGCCAATCAGTTGTGTTGTGACAAGGTAAGGGGGTATACAGAAGATAGCCCTATTTGGTAATAGACCAAGTCAATAATAATAACAACATCAACAACAAAACACATGCAAAAACAAATAGTGTACTTCCTTACTTGTGGTGAGGGTTGTTAACACCAGTTGACTTTGCCTTCCATCTTCCAGCACAGTACAGACAGTGACAGAGTACTGAGTACCACCTTGCAGGTCAGAGAGAGTGATGCTGAGAGAAGATGTGGTAGTGATGTGTGGTTCTGTCCCTGGACAGTGGTAGGAGATCTGGTAATGATGTTGGGTTTGGTCCAATCCTGGTGGCTGGCTCCATCTAACAGCAGCTGTTATGGCATCCACTGAGTCAACATTCAGCTGGTCTGGAGCAGGGGGTACTAAGGGAAAAATATATTATTGTCAGGGCTACAGTTTAACTCCAGAAACATATTACAAGAGTGTTATACGCAGGTTTTGGGGTTTTGCTCAATTCTTTTTTCGAGGTTGGTTCTGTTTCCTTGTTAGTCAGTCGTTAGTTTCACCTGTGCTGGCACAGGGGATATTTAAGAGCAGCTGACCCGGGTGTTCCATTTGGCATGAGAGATGCTGGAAGTTCTTGACCACGGTTTAGCTCTTACTCTTTGAGTGTGATAAAAATGAAGTATTTTATCCTGTGTTCTCCCCTTTGATTTGCTCAAATTGCTATTAGCTCCATATTATAAGTTGGCGTGGGTTTTTATTTTGGTTTGTCTTTTCTCGGGGCAACTTAAGTGGGCACTTATGGAGGTATCTTTTAGGACCCAGATTCTTGTTGCTAGTCATCTTTCAGGGAACACGCCATGGGTGTCTAAGAACCCCTCCTACAACCCCACCTGTTTCATTCTGTTTGTTCAGGGCTTATTTGTTAGTTCCCTATTTCTGGTGAGCAACAACGTTATTGGTTTTCTTATTGGGGAGCGTTAATGAAATTGGGGCAAGTCCGGGATATCGTTTCCCATGAGTATGATAGTCACTCTAATCAGCTACTCTGAAGCTCTACTGTGCCCGGAGGTTTGTATTTTCAAAATACACTTCTGTGGTGGAGTTTCTGTTACTGACCACTCAGAGGGTGGTGAAATCTGTGAAAAAGTGCATAAACACACAAG
Source organism: Oncorhynchus mykiss (assembly GCF_057628025.1). Lineage (NCBI taxonomy): Eukaryota > Metazoa > Chordata > Actinopteri > Salmoniformes > Salmonidae > Oncorhynchus > Oncorhynchus mykiss. The sequence continues at coordinate 11,943,745 of NC_143040.1, read as the reverse complement.
CTAATAAACAAAACAGATGGACTTTGATTTGGGAGCATTTGTGGGGAACCCTACTTGGGAGTTACTTGATAAATGTACGAAGATAAATCTTCTCATTGCAAAGCATTATGACATCAAAGTGGTACATGTTGAACCCAAAAACAGTAGTCAGTGTTAATTGGTACTGCTTTGGTGGAGGAGGAAATCCTCCCAGAGAGGAAGAATGATGAAAAGGGTCCTATAGGTGGTACAATACACCCTGTAGACTTGCAACTGCCCGAGGTAGAACTAAAGGCAAAATGGGTGCAACAGAAATTAGAGCTCAAGCACATGGAAAGGGAAGGAACATGTGGGGAGAGATTGGAGGAAGAGAAATTAGAGTTGGAGCAGGCCATTTGGTTAAAACAGAACAATAAGAATGTGCTGCAGGAGAACGAGAACAGGAACAAGAACACGAGCATGCCAATCAATTAAAAGAGAGATGGTAGCATGCCAGAGAGATAGAGCTGGAAGCACTTTGAATCAGGTCAGTCTATCCTGCACCCTCAATAGTGTTTGGTCTTGGTCGGAACAGCCAGCTTGTACCACCTTTCAGCGGAAAGGAGATGGAGGTACAGTATATATTTGACTTGTTTGAGCGGATTGCCACATCCCTAACATGGCCGCGTGATATCTGGTCACTGCTCCTCCAAAGTGTTCTTGTGAGGAAAGCTCATGAAAGTGCACGCCGCTTTCTCTTGAACAGAGTTCAGATTATGACACTATTAAAGCTGCTATACTTCCAGCTTACGAGTTGGTCCCAAGGGCATACAGAAATATTTTGTAAATTACAAAACACAGAATCCCAAAGCCATGTTGAATTCGTAAGGGAACAATTTTGATCAGTGGTGTGGTTCTCAAGAGGTCAAGGACCTTGATGATTCAAAGACTCATAGTACTTGAGCAGTTAAAGAATTGCCTTCACAAAAGGGTTGCTACCGTACATTTATGAGCACAAGGATCTCACACTTGAGAAAGCTGCAGCTGCTGATGAGTTTGTGTTGACACATAAAACTACCTTCACAAGCAAAGCACCCAGTAGTTCTCCCTACATAAGAGAGAAGAGAAGTCACCTCCTACTACGAGGTTTCAGTCTCTTCCCCCAGTGTCCAAAAACAAGGATCGTCAGAAAACTGGTTATTTGTTTCCGCAAGTGTGTCATTACTGCCATGACAAAGGACACAGTCTAAGTGGCCTAAGTTGAAACATTTTTAGAGAGAGTAAGCAGTTTCTTCTTGTGGGATCACTCCAGCCCGTTAAACCAGTCCCAATCAGAGACTTATCTCCCAAAATCCTGTTTAGATCAGATGTGTATGAACCCTTTGTTTCAGAAGGGTTCGTGTCTCTGCGTAATGGTGATGCTGTTAAACAGCCTGTGAAGATACTGCGAGGAACTGAGGCAGCTCAATCCTTCCCTTTGGAGGATGTTTTGCCCTTTGTCTGACACTTCAGAAACGGGTTACAGTGTTTGTACAAGGTGTGGAGGTGGGGTACATGGAAGATCCTTTGTATAATGTAGAACTCGAGTTTGATCTTGTTTCTGGTTCCATTTTTGTTGGAGTGAGGCCTAGTCTACCGATGAAGGGGGTTTCATTCATTTTGGGCAACGATTTGAAGGAAGTGAAGGTTGTGCCAAATCCTGTCATTTGTAAGGAACCCAGAGTAGAAGAACCTGATGGGTTATCAGAAAAGTACCCATGAGTGGGGAAAAAAAAGGTTTTGCTGAGATACGTTGAGAGGAGTTTGATCAAGTTTGTGTGGGTTAATTTGACAGAGATGGTGGGCTGATGAGGAAATGCCATTCTTGGGCAAGTCAATTGGCCCAGTATATCTCAAATTGTCATTCTAGTTACACTTCGACAAGCGATACTGAGGTGGGCTCATGATGGTAGTATGGCAGATTATCTTGGGATCAACAAGACGCATGACTATATCTTGCGTAACTTCTTCTGGTCTGGTCTGAAACAGGATGTTGTGGCGTTCTGTAAATCCTGTTACGTTTGCCAGCAGAAGGTAAACCGAACCAAGCTGTATTGGTTGCACTTTTGCAGCCTTTTTCTGCTTTTGACTAACCTCACAGCAGGGTTCTGCAGGACTGTTTTGGTCCTTTACCCGAAACAAAGAGATGCACAACTCCCTCTCGGATAATGGCTGAACTATGGCTCTCTTAGCCTCCAAGAGGCCAACATCTTGCTAGGTGTTGTACTAAGATTGCTATAGTATATTATTAAGAAGAGGTTCTACTTTAAAAACAATTTGCTTGCTCGCTTCACTTTAAAAAAAGATATTGGTTAAACAGTGAATATAATGTGTTCAGCCTTACGGGGGAAAGGTAAAATAAGGCCAGGGATTTTGAGAAAGCATCTAATGTAACAACATCTCTCTAGTTACTGGTAAACACACGGTGAGTTGTAATTGGTGCAAGATCTCTTACTAGTGCGGATTGTTGTAGAGACAGGTTCACTCTGTTCCCCATTGCTCAGCACAGTTGCAACACAAACAGTGTACTTGGTGCCGGGTTGCAGGTTTGAAAGTGTTTTGTGGCAGTCGTCAGTATTGGCTCTGTTCCTGGGCTGCAGTAGGATATGGACTTTCTCCATCTCTTCAGCCGATCCAGCTGAGATTGAATAGGTCTCTTCCAAATGGAACATCTTTAAATATGGGTACTTGGAGCACTGTAATAAAACCTATACTTGTTTAGAAGAGATGGGCTGCTTTTGACAGAGGCCCAAAATGTCTCTAGGAATGAATGAATGATGCAGTCTGCAGGTAGGTAATGATGCAGTGAAGTATGTGGATGAGAGGTACTCTAGTGGTTAAGTGTGTTGGGCCAGTAAACGAAAGGTCGCTGGTTTGAATCCCTGAGCCGACTCTGAAAAATCTGTTGATTTCCCCTTGAGCAAGGCACTTAACCCTAATTGCTCAGGGTAGAGTGTCTGTTAAATGACTAAAACGTAGTCTGAATAAAAACACAAGTTATCCTACTGTACCTGCGGATAGGGATGCTGAGACACATCTGCTTTGGCTTCCATCTTCTCCCTCTGTAGCCACACTGAACTGGTACTTTTTACCAGGGTTGAGTCTGCTTATTTCAACTTCATGAACATGTTTCACCCCTATACTGCACGGTTCCACGTCACAACCCCAGGTCACTCTGAACTTCTGTGGTCCCTTCAACCCTTCAGGAGGACCCCAGCTCAGAGACACAGAGTCTGATGTCAGCAACAGGACCTGGATGTCACCAGGAGGGGGCAGCACTAGTGAAGGAATAACGGGGGATTGAAAAACAGACTTCATTGACATTCCAAACACACATTTGTACTATTTATACCAGCAGTTAAAGGAAAACAATTGACGTATTACAAAATGTATCCTATAAAATTGAGATTCAAATTAAATAATATTTTTTGGGTCAGTTTATTCTGTTTCCACTTACTGTAAACTCTACCTACCATCATCCGTGGCCAACGTTGTGTGTTGGTCTCTATCAAAACTCTTAGGCTGCGAAAACAAAATTAGAATTAGTAATTTCTTCAAAACAAAATATTTATTGTTTGTTTTTTTGGTTATTGTTTGAGAAAATAGCACTAAACAAAAATAGAAAACACAACATGTAAATTATTGGTCCCATGTTTCTTGAGCTGAAATTAAAGATCCCAGAAAAAAGCTGATTAAACAGTATGATCATTACAATGTGCACACTAAAATGTGCAGTTTTGTCAAACAACACATTGCCAGTTGTCTCGTGCTTTGAGGGAGCGTGCAACTGGCATGCTGACTGCAGGAATCTCCACCAGAGCCGGTTGCCAGAGAATGAATGTTCGTTTCTCTACAATAAGCCGAGACTGCTTATGATAGAAAAATGAACATTTGTTGTTTTAGAGAATTTGGCAGTACATTCAATAGGCCTCACAACCACAGACCACGTGTATGGTGTTTTCTGGGCGAGCGGTTTGCTGATGTCAACATTGTGATGGCGGTTATTGTGTGGGCAGGCATAAGCTACAGACAACCAACACAATTGCATTTTGTTGATGACAATTTGAATGCACAAAACTATCATGACGAGATCCTGAAGCCCATTGTGAGGCCCCTTTTGTACGATATCTGTGACCAACAGATCCATATCTGTATTCCCAGTCATAATTAATTACATATCACAAACATAATGTATTATAAGCCGTTTTAGGAGGACGTCCTTCTCCCCCTGCCCTTCCTTCATCCCTTCCTTCAGCCCTTCCTTCAGCCCTTCCTTCATCCCTTCCTTCAGCCCTTCCTTCAGCCCTTCCTTCAGCCCTTCCTTCAGCCCTTCCTTCATCCCTTCCTTCATCCCTTCCTTCAGCCCTTCCTTCAGCCCTTCCTTCATCCCTTCCTTCAGCCCTTCCTTCATCCCTTCCTTCAGCCCTTCCTTCATCCCTTCCTTCAGCCCTTCCTTCATCCCTTCCTTCAGCCCTTCCTTCAGCCCTTCTTTCATCCCTTCCTTCATCCCTTCCTTCAGCCCTTCCTTCAGCCCTTCCTTCAGCCCTTCCTTCATCCCTTCCTTCAGCCCTTCCTTCATCCCTTCCTTCATCCCTTCCTTCAGCCCTTCCTTCAGCCCTTCCTTCATCCCTTCCTTCAGCCCTTCCTTCATCCCTTCCTTCAGCCCTTCCTTCAGCCCTTCCTTCAGCCCTTCCTTCATCCTTTCCTTCATCCCTTCCTTCAGCCCTTCCTTGAGCCCTTCCTTCAGCCCTTCCTTCATCCCTTCCTTCATCCCTTCCTTCATCCCTTCCTTCATCGTTTCCTTCATCCCTTCCTTCATCCCTTCCTTCATCCTTTCCTTCATCCCTTCCTTCATCCCTTCCTTCAGCCCTTCCTTCAGCCCTTCCTTCATCCCTTCATCCCTTCCTTCATCCCTTCCTTCATCCTTTCCTTCATCCCTTCCTTCATCCCTTCCTTCATCCTTTCCTTCATCCCTTCCTTCATCCCTTCCTTCAGCCCTTCCTTCAGCCCTTCCTTCATCCCTTCCTTCATCCCTTCCTTCATCCCTTCCTTCAGCCCTTCCTTCAGCCCTTCCTTCAGCCCTTCCTTCAGCCCTTCCTTCATCCTTTCCTTCATCCCTTCCTTCAGCCCTTCCTTCAGCCCTTCCTTCAGCCCTTCCTTCATCCTTTCCTTCAGCCCTTCCTTCAGCCCTTCCTTCAGCCCTTCCTTCATCCCTTCCTTCAGCCCTTCCTTCATCCTTTCCTTCAGCCCTTCCTTCAGCCCTTCCTTCAGCCCTTCCTTCATCCCTTCCTTCAGCCCTTCCTTCATCCTTTCCTTCAGCCCTTCCTTCATCCCTTCCTTCATCCTTTCCTTCATCCCTTCCTTCAGCCCTTCCTTCATCCCTTCCTTCAGCCCTTCCTTCAGCCCTTCCTTCAGCCCTTCCTTCATCCCTTCCTTCATCCCTTCCTTCAGCCCTTCCTTCATCCCTTCCTTCATCCTTTCCTTCATCCCTTCCTTCATCCCTTCCTTCACCCCTTCCTTCAGCCCTTCCTTCAGCCCTTCCTTCAGCCCTTCCTTCAGCCCTTCCTTCATCCGGCTGCACATCCGACTAATAGCCCATCAAAACTACACATCAACTATATTGAAACTAATTTCACAGAAGCCTATGAAAATGTATGTAGTCTAAAGAAGATTAAATTGACAATAGTCGGATGGGAGACAATATTAACAATTGTCTCGTCAATGAAGAGACTGATGAACAGTGCAGCATGTGTAACTGACAAAGAAGGGAAAGGAGCTTCCCAAAAAGCGACTTTCTCAAAACATGTTACAGAGGTTCATGCAGGTCACACACTTTGATTTCAATAATGGTATTACAGATACTAAGGTTTCTAAATCACCTACATTTCCCAATAGACTCTCAAAATGTAGTGGAAAGACTATTTCAAAATGTAGTGGAAAGACTATTTCAAAATGTTTTATTTTTGACAACTAACTGCAATTCCACTCCCGGCAGCATATAGCCTAGGATACTAAGAACAGACTAGTAACATAATTAAACTCCTATTCTGTTCTTTTGAAATACATTTAGTTCAATAATATTTATTAAGGCCTGCATAAACAAAATGATGATGGTGTAGTTCCCCCAAATTACAAAATGAAATATTGTTTTCCTTAGTCCTCTAAACAGTCAATGGAAACGGTATGACAGCAATCCATGCTTTGGTTTAGCTTCATTGGCACTGTTGACACATGCTAACATTTTAGCAATTATTGTACACATCTCATTAAAGTCATGGGACACATATTACCATTTAAGTGACTTTGTTGAGCTTCACAATCAATTTTAGATACAGTACTTTTGGATGATTTGGACATGAGGCACGAAAAAGGCTAATATCAGTCCCATGACTTGAATTTGAGCCACAAATGCTAAAACATGTGTGTGTGTGGAAACAGTGCCAGGAAAACTGAACCAAAGCATGGATTGCTGTCATACTTTCAAATGCGGAAGACACATTTCAGTTGAATGCGTTCAGTTGTACAACTGACTAGTTATCCCCTTTCCCATGTAATGTAAGATCGCAATAAAACCAGATTAAAAACCAGATAAAAGAACCCTTTACAACACGACGGGGACTGTGAAGAGATGATATATTTGCATTGTATTGTGTCTGCCAAGTTATTTAATTGTAACATAAATATAGTGTAATATATTCTATGTGTATTATGTATTTTATTGGTTGTGTTTAGTTTCCTGTTTGGACCCCAGGAAGAGTAGCCACTTCCTCAGCAGCAGATAATTGCAGATCCTAATCAGAACTAATAATACTAAGATCTTCATGAACACAGCCAAAGGATTATTGTTGCCGTAGCACATATGAAATGTTTTTATTGGTCTGTTAGAATGTTGACGGCCCAAACTGGGATGCCTCGAGTCCCAACGGTTCTAGTGTTAATTAAGGAGTGTTCAGACATTTACTGGAACTGCACTGAACAACCCAGAAAGAAAAGAGAACTAGTTACCTGTCTTCCTGCTTTCTTTATCTCATGGAGGATGGTATCATGTCCTTTGTGGTTTGTCTCTGCACACTGACTGCAGATCATCATCTGGTCTGTCCTGCAGAACACATCCAGAGGACTGTAGTCATGTTGGCAGAGTTTCTGCACCAGGTCTCCAGTCACATCCACCAGTGTGTGTTTCTGTAGTTTAGGTATTGTATAGTGCTGTCTGATGTGGGTCTCACAGTAGGACACACTGCAGGACTGACAGAACTTCACAGCTTGGACCTCAGAGCAGATATCACAGGATACATCTACTGGCCTTGATGGGAATTGTAAATTACAGGTATCAAACACATTGATCAAAATAACCTCATCAGTTCAGTTTAACACATAATGGCCTGATAATATAACACATGGTAACCTTCCTATAACTATCTGTTATCATGATGTGTATTTTTGCTTTACATTAAGTCACAGATCTTTTATTTAATGAGGTCAGCATTATTACAACATAGGCCTGTATTTACAGCTGGCTGAACATCAGAATCTCACCCTTTGATTTGTAGAGAGTCTGCTCCTTTGAACTGAACAGGGTAATCCATGGATTTGTCAGTCTTCATTGATAGAAAACCAGAGGAAATAGACTCTGCTCTCTCTGATTGGCCCCTAGTAGCACAAGACAGTCATGCAAAACACACAAAAACGAATAAAACACTAAATACTAAACACACAAAACAAATACAATAAAATGAACCATTTTTATATTCCTCTCTTTCACGTCAGAATGATGTGAGTCACCATGATGTGATATTTAGCTTGTCTTCTTCTAGCCAACTACATAAAATAACAATCATTTTAGGATCCTATTGACTTTTCCAAGTAGAACATAGAACGTAGAATCTAACTCTTCATTTTGGTGTAAGGTCCCCTCCATAAAACTAATAGGGATATTCATTGATTGGTTACTCTTCATTGAAATATACAACCAGAGAAAAGGATGCCACCTTTCCAAAAAAGTAAGTTTGTCAAATTTCTGCCCTGCTAGAGCTACCCCGGTCAACTGTAAGTGCTGTTATTGTGAAGTGGAAACGTCTAGGAGTTACAACGGCTCAGCCGCAAAGTGGTAGGCCACACAAGCTCACAGAAAGGGACCGCAGAGGGCTGAAGCACATAGCACGTAACAATCGTCTATCCTCGCTTGAAACACTCACTACTGAGTTCCAAACTGCCTCTGGAAGTAACGTCAGCTCAAGAACTCTTCATCGGTAGTTTCATGAAATGGGTTTCCATGGCCAAGCAGACGCACACAAACCTAAGATTACCATGCGAAATGCCAAGCATCGGCTGGATTGGTATAAAGCTCACCGCCATCATTGCACCCACACTGCTCGCTCGCGCCAATGAGCGTCTACGTTGCCAAATGCTAAAATAGAAGTCAGTTCTATTTGTGATGCTCATCGCGCTGTAAGTCCTGCCTCTCCCATCTCCTCATCGGTTTATTGAAGCAGATACCCACGTGCCATCTCCTCATTGGTTATACCCACGTGGGTTTCTGAAAGATGAACTGAGGTTGATTGGTTGTCATGGTAATACTAGATGCCAATCGCAATAAAAAGTCAAAAGAAGAAAAAGCCTGGAAGGGGGAGAGATGACAAGAAACGATTCGGTTGACCATTTTGTGTGGATTAATTGTCAGAGTAGAGGACCTTGTGCAGTTCAGGTAAAATAACAACTCAATGTTTATATCCCAGGACAAATTAGCTATAAAAAGCAAGCTAGCTAAATAGGACAAATTAGCTAGCAACTGCAAGCTAGCTAGCTTGCCATAAATGTTTAATGCTTTTCAACCTGTCCCCAAATTAATATAATTGGTTCAGAGTTTGTTTTGATATTTCAACCTGCGTGTCGTTATCGCGTTTGGTGTGGGGGGACAAAATCAATTTGTTCACGATGTCGCACACGGACGGGCACGCGTGTGTTTGGTTTGGGTGTAACAGTATAACTTTAGTCCGTCCCCTCGCCCCGACCCGGGCGCGAACCAGGGACCCTCTGCACACATCAACAGTCACCCTCGAAGCATCGTTACCCATCACTCCACAAAAGCCGTGGCCCTTGCAGAGCAGGGGAACCACTACTTCAAGGTCTCAGAGCAAGTGACGTCACCGATTGAAATGCTATTAGCACGCACCACCGCTAACTAGCTAGCCATTTCACATCCGTTACATGGGCACAGTGTTAGACCTCATGGCTTGGTTTTTGCTCTGACATGCCCTGTCAACTCTGGGACCTTATATAGACAGGTGTGTGTATCTTTCCAAATCATGACCAATCAATTGAATTTACCACAGGTGGATTCCAATCAAGTTGTAGAAACATCTCAAGGATGATCAATGGAAACAGGATGCACCTGAGCTCAATTTTGAGTCTCATAGCAAGGAGTCTGAATACTTAGTTAAATAAGGTACCTGTTTTGCAAAAAATTATAAAAATCTGTTTTCCCTTAGAGTCATTATAGGGGTAGTAGGTAGCCTAGCGGTTAAGAGTGTTGGGCATTTCACCGAAAGGTTGCTGGTTTGAATCCCCGAGCCGACAACGTGGAAAAATATGCCTTTATGCCCTTGAGGAAGGCAATTAAAACCCTAACAACAACTGCACCCTGGGCACCACTGACGTGGTGTTGATTAAGATAGCCCCCCGCACCTCCCTGATTCAGAGGGGTTGGGTTAAATGTGGAAGACACATTTCAGTTGAATGCATTCAGCTATGCAACTGACTAGCAGTAACACAGTATCCTTCATATAAATCATATGAACATATTACTATATATTTGAGAGGTGTGTTGTATTTTTGGTAAAAAATCGTCATGTAAATCTATTACATAATTATAACATAGGATCTAAAAGTGTTCAACAAACACACAAAAACACACCTCATATCAGGGTCCATGGTCACATTAAGATCCTTGTTTTGTGACCCATCCTTCTGTCTTTCTTTAGGGATGTCACCACCCTCAGCCCCCTGATGATAACTCATTAAAACTCTCAGAGAGGTCTCACAAAGACGACTGAAGAGGAAGAGGACTGGTCTGGTCCCATATCAATCTGTAAATTAGAAGAGTAAACACCATTATATTAAAACGTTTAAACACAAAAGCAGAGTAGAACTACTGTTGACGTGCTGTACAAGGGATTTAAATTGACATTATAATGACATTCTGTAAGGCATTTTGTACCAAATGCAATTATGTAAAGCACTATAGGCTGAATAAAATGTTTATAAACAAAATCAAAATGTAAAAACATTTTTTTTACTGAAAACAGCAATGTACAGTATTTTTCCAGAGCATATCTAAATAAGAAGAGAGATGGTTTATCATGATGATATTGAAATTCCCTATAAGGGCTTTGATAAGATGTGTATCAGATACTGAAGAAACCTTTTAGACATAAAAACACTGCTTCCCTGCTCTGAGGGTTTATGCTGGTGTTAAGTAGTCTAAACCACTTAGTGACAAATGCATTGGTAAAAACTACAATACACTGTTTTCTCCCTCTTCGTGTTCTATTATCTTATGGTGAATGTAGGTCAGTGTTTCTTATGTCTTTTGTTGAAATTGACAGAAACCATTGTGGGGTAACATATATACATTGTTGTTCACTAGCTCTGTAGTTCAACTAGTGCATAAATAAAACATGGAATGGAACTTTGAGTGCATCAGTATAATGAAAACATGGAATGGCGTACTTAGTGCATCAGTGATCAGTATAATAAAAACATGGACTGGAGTACTTAGTGCATCAGTGATCAGTATAATGAAAACATGGAATGGAGTACTTAGTGCATCAGTGATCAGTATAATGAAAACATGGAATGGAGTACTTAGTGCATCAGTGATCAGTATAATGAAAACATGGACTGGAGTACTTAGTGCATCAGTGATCAGTATAATGAAAACATGGAATGGAGTACTTAGTGCATCAGTGATCATCAGTATAATGAAAACATGGAATGGAGTACTTAGTGCATCAGTGATCAGTATAATGAAAACATGGACTGGAGTACTTAGTGCATCAGTGATCAGTATAATGAAAACATGGAATGGAGTACTTAGTGCATCAGTGATCAGTATAATGAAAACATGGAATGGAGTACTTAGTGCATCAGTGATCAGTATAATGAAAACATGGACTGGAGTACTTAGTGCATCAGTGATCAGTATAATGAAAACATGGACTGGAGTACTTAGTGCATCAGTGATCAGTATAATGAAAACATGGAATGGAGTACTTAGTGCATCAGTGATCAGTATAATGAAAACATGGAATGGAGTACTTAGTGCATCAGTGATCAGTATAATGAAAACATGGACTGACCTCCATTAGATTAGCTTTGTTAATCACATGCGCAGGGTCACAGATGTAATTGCAGGGGGCAGTGAAAGTATTAAGCTACAAGCTTCAACAGTGCAGGTCAAAGAAAAGTGAATGAAACAATAATACAAATAATAATAATAATATACATATTTACAACTGTAACAATTATAAATGTAAATGTACATTAGGGGATGGGGGCAGGGTAAATGTCTGTTTAAGGATAGCCTAGCCTTCCTACTTGTAAACATGCACCATCATCATGTGATTTAGCTGATCAATGTCTTGTAAAACATTTTTTTTTAATTATAGTTCCCCAGCAAGAAATCCAAACATGGATCTCAACTAGAAGGGGGAACTAACAAAGAGTCACTGACCAAAACGAAACAGGTGGGATTTAGGAGGGGTTCTGAAAGAGGCTCATGGGGGAGTCCCCTGGAAGTTGATTAGATTAGTATCAACAACTAGGACCAAAAAAAAAAACGCCCACCATAAGCGACGACTAAATTTGCCCAAGAACAGGCTAACAAAATAAAACCCCACAAACGTCAAAGACAGGAAACAAAGATCTGACAAAGGATGGTTTTCTGTAATCAAATAGGGAGCACCAACTAAGGGTTGTTGACCCTCCACATCTCTCAACACAACTGGAGCACTGGGCCAGACACTCTTAAATAGCACCTGGGCCAGCACATGTTAAACACCATCCCACCAACGAGATGGAAACCAGGTATAACACATACTGAATAACAAGGTGACGGTGACACCACTCTGTGTTTCCTACGTGTAAAGTCCATCCTCAAAAGTAAATGGAAACACCAAAGCCTGTAACATAGTCAACATTTGTGAATAGTGTCCTCAGGTGGTTGCCCTGCTCTTGCTCTTAGTCTGCCTCCTGTCCCTCCTTGCCTGGAACAAATAATTGACACGGCTATAAAATGGGTGGAAACCTAAGATGTACTTTCAATCTGACTGTGTCAGTTGGGTAATAGGTTCAGGTTGGACAGGCTAAATTCTATGTGTTATATTATAATATAAATTCAGGACAAAACGGCTTTTCCATGTTTTCTTATTCTAAAAACATTTGATAAGATTCCCAATACATTTTTGCATGTAGCCCATAGCTTGGGTTTAGTGATATCGAATTGAAATCAAATCAAAGACAATTTTAGGCTCCTTAATGTTTATGATCAAGTATGATATAAATTAGCCTAATGATTTTCCTAATTTGAGTCTAAAACAGGCTTTATTTATAATAAGGAATTTGCAGAAAATGTATCATGAATTCAATCATTAAATTAGACCTATTTTGGTTGTGTATGTAATTATATCGAAATGAGCGATATCCCAATCTATAATGGCATGCGGTACAAACATGATAATCAGTCAAGTCACTGACAAAACCACAACAACTGGTCAGATTAAATTCACGCTTTCCTTTGGAAACCAATAAAGATGTTCAATTAGATTTTTAGCGTCCTTGTCGACTAGTGAAAAACATGCACAGCCTACCATAGTTCTGAACGTCATATTAAAGGATCCACACCAAGGACGATAACTATAGTGATAACGATAGATTATACATCATCCACACCAAAGACGATAACTATAGTGATAACGATAGATTATACATCATCCACACCAAGGACGATAACTATAGTGATAACGATAGATTATACATCATCCACACCAAGGACGATAACTATAGTGATAACGATAGATTATACATAGACGTTGGCGAGCATCCACACCAGCGGGCCGTTATTATTTCTATAGTACACCTGTTAATCAACTGATCAACGCATCCTACTGCACGTTGTAGGCCTATTAATTAGGTGCTAACACGGAACGTTCAGTAACCCAAGACTTCAAGGTGTGTTCATTGTGATAGTGACAACTGCAAATAATACGTCAATGAACACTCATATTAAACTCATATTTAAGCAATTCAACAACAAAGGCTGTTTAGCTTGGGCACCTTTTACATTATGTCATTGCTTGCCTCGTTGCTCAATTGTTTTGCAAGTGATTTACATTTTGCGAATGATTATAATTTCCTTTGCATCTTCTTTTCGCTGTGCTCATCTCTCTGGCTGTCCTGTGCGGTAGATAATTTGGCATTCTGGCCTAATTTACATTAAGCAATTAGCAAGAGAAAGCCTGCATCTCTCCACAAAATGCTAATAGGTCTAGTATACATTAAAAACATGTTTATAAATATCGTACAGCTTTTGTAGCCTATACGTTTTCCTGGGATTTCACGTGAAGAGGAATAGCGGAGAGGCTTGCGTAGCCTAGACTATTGCGCACGGGAACAGCTGGAAGAGAGAGGGTATAGATGTATAGCCGATGTCTGAAGCTAGCTGGATATTAGGCCATTCATTAGCTAGATAGTAGGGGCTATAAATATTTACCTGTTAAAGTGCGAGAAAAAGGTGAAGAGATTATGACATAGCAGAACTGTGCATTCCCCCAGGCTGATGCGCTCTGCAGTCCCGGACACACAAAACTACACTATTGATTAGGGCTACGCTTTTAAACAAGACAATTATTATACCTAAGCTACAACACAATGCAATAAGGAATTCATTATTGTTATCGAGTGAGTACACATGTATTGTCTAGGGCTGTAAAACTGCAGTTAAGTAGGCTTATTTGTATAACCGCTTAAACATCCTGTTTTGATGATCATGCCGAAATAACAGTTTACAACCTAGGCCCGATTATGCAACCATTTGGATCAGTTGTGGGTTTATTCTCGACAGTTTACAAGGTCCAGAAAGGTACATTAGCAGGCTACTCATAGCGTGTAAGATATTTTGATTACACCATCACGGCTCTCTCACTCTCCTTTCAAACTCCCCTATTTTACGTTCAGCAAGCTGGACTCTCTCCTCAATACGCTAGTAGTAGTAAATATTAAGTGTACAACAAGCTATTGTAGTATAGCTTTTCCTGGGACTCCATGAGTTGGGAGGAATAGCTGTAGCTGAGAGGCAGAGGAAAATCAGATGCGTAATTGTCCAAAGGTAACGGTGAAGACAGAGAGATTAGAAATTAGAAGCATATGCAATTATTCCTTAGCTAAATATTAGGCCTAATACTACTAATATTTTTATGGGACAAGAAAATGATCATACCTAGGCTATAACAACAGAATGCAATAATGCATTATTATATTTTTCTAGTGAGTAAAGTCAACTGCAGTGAATATCCCATTTCAATAATCGCTAAAAAGCCCTGCGTTTAGAATGTCGAAATAATGATAATAATCTAGTCTAGGCCTGATTAGGCCACCATTTTGGATCACTAATGGGTCCTTTCTCGACAGTTTACAACGCCTTTGGCAGCGATTACAGCTGTGAGGATTTTGGGGTTAGTCTCTAAGACAGACCTTTGCACACCTGAATTGTACAATATTGGCCCATTATTCTTTTCAAAATTGTTCAAGCTCTGTCAAATTGGTTGTTGTTCATTGCTAGACAGCAGAAGAGTCTGCGGAGAGGTGAACGGCCCGGAATTTTGCAAATGGAATGGCATCAAACACATCGAAACCATGTGTTTGATGTCTTTGATTCCATTCCACTGAATAGCTCCAGTCATTACCACAAGCCCATTCTCCCTAATTAAGGTGCCACCAACCTCCTGTGATAGATAGCCATTTTTAAGTCTTGCCATAGATTTTCAAGCCAATTTAAGTCAAAACTGTGACTAGCCCACTCAGGAACATTCAATGTTATCTTGGTAAGTAACTCCAGTGTAGATTTGGCCATGTGTTTTGGTTAATTGTTCTGCTGACAGGTGATTTCATATCCCAGTGTCTGTTGAAAAGCAGTTTTCCTCTAGGATTTTGCCTGTGCTTAGCTGTATTCCGTTTCTTCTTATCCTAGAAAAAACTCCTTAGTCCTTGTCGATGATAAGTATACTCATAACATGATGCAGTCACAACCATGCTTGAAAATATGATGAGTGGTACTCAATGATGTGTTGTGTTGGATTGCCCCAAACTTAACGCTTTGTATTCAGTACAAAAAAAGTGTATTTCTTTGGCACATGTTTTG
Organism: Oncorhynchus mykiss; assembly: GCF_057628025.1. Lineage (NCBI taxonomy): Eukaryota > Metazoa > Chordata > Actinopteri > Salmoniformes > Salmonidae > Oncorhynchus > Oncorhynchus mykiss. Next base: position 11,928,333 of record NC_143040.1, on the reverse strand, counting down.
CAGTTTTACTTTAGTGCCTTATTGCAAACAGAATGCATGTTTTGGAATATTTTTATTCTGTACAGGCTTCCTTCTTTTCCCTCTGTCATTTAGGTTAGTATTGTGGAGTAACTACAATGTTGTTGATTCATCCTCAGTCCTCTCATATCACATCCATGAAACTATATAGCTGTTTGCGTCGTGCATAAGAACAGCCCTTGGCTGTGGTATATTGGCCATGTACAGTACCACACCCCCTCAGGCCTTATTGCTTATTCAGTATACAACCCTCTGCCATTTTAGGACATATTTATCTGATGGAGAACAGTGATTCATTAACCTAGCCTGGTAATTCATTAACACTTGACCCATTTACTCAACAGCAAGATGGACATCCATCTGAGTGAGTGGGGACAATTTAGGCTGAGGAGTGAGATTCACACATTCCCATGTGCACATAGTACAAATATAAGCTATGGGTTGATGTTAATTGTAAAACCCTTTTTGTGAACTTGAATGTGCACAATTACCATGACAATGTCCTGGTGCATTTAGAGTCGCCTGGATCAAATGTAGGCTATTACACGGTTCATCTAGATCACCCTAGAGATCACAAGGTCTAAGAATGAGTCAGCACAGCATCAGTCTGTAAATATATAACAGACACTCCTATTACTGATGGTATGAAGACAGTACCTGACAGAACCTGACCACATAATCATAAAGACATCTGAAAGCAAGTACACTTTCAAGGTTACCTTGTTGTCTATGATTCTGATTAGTTTTAGCAATGATATGTAAAATAATTTTAAGAACATATTCATATATAATATTATTTCTAAATATAAGGTTCTGTCAAAAACAGTTTGACATGATTGTCACAACAGAATCAAGTCATACGTTGTCATAGTTTTAATTGACAAATACATTTGGTAAAAATTAATTGATGATCCACAATATAACAATATAGGGCTCCCGTGTGGTGCAGTGGTCTAATGCACTGCATCACAGTGCTCGAGGAGTAACTACAGACCCTGGTTTGATTCCAGGCTGTATCACAACCCATCATGATTGGGAGTCCCATAGGTTGGCGCACAATTGGCCCAGCGTTGTTAGGGTTGGCCCGGGGTAGGCCGTCATTGGAAATAAGAATTTGTTCTTAACTAACTTGCCTAGTTAAATAAAGGTGTATATATAAATAATTACTAGAACATATTAATGTTCCTTAAATATTTTCAAGTTGAATTGTCTACATGCACAGTATATCTTAACTTGTCTTTGCCATTTTTTCCAGCACCATTTTGACAGTAGAATGCGGATCACTTTCAATGACACGTTAGTTTGATCAACAACATTAAAACGTTTCCTAATTACAAAACACGTAGTAGAAACATATTAGAAACAATAAATAACATGAAATACCTATCATGAAGTTTTAGTGGTACATGTAACAATCACTTTTATCAACTACATATAGTTCATGTTACTGTCAAATGATTAATCACATACATACCTGTGAGAAGCCCACCCGCTGACCCTTCCTCTTGACCTTCTAGTTGAGATTTCCTTGTGAATTCTCTGCTAATATTGACTGTAAACAGAGATCTAGAAACTGTAGAGTATGAAATGTGTTCCTTCAAAACAGGTTTGGTTTGTGACACTTTGCACCACCATAAATGTTATCTGATATTAATGGTTAACTAATTCTCCTCCTTCAACCATCTCAACTCATCCTTTTCAGACCCCAGTCAAGTGAATATTCCTCTAGGTGGCAGCAGAGTGGACTTTGTGGAGCTGATGGGTCCTAAGATGTTGGCAGAGACAGCAGACATGATAGGAGTGAAGGAGCTCAGGGATGCTTTCAACGAGAAAAGGGGACGGTTTGGTGAACTTTGGAGGTGAGAGAGGGGGAGGATGGGGAAGAGGCAGAGGGAGGGTGAGATGAAGGGGGAGAGGGTGAGGGAGAGAGGGGGAGGATGGGGAAGAGGCAGAGGGAGGGTGAGATGAAGGGGGAGAGGGTGAGGGAGAGAGGGGGAGGATGGGGAAGAGGCAGAGGGAGGGTGAGATGAAGGGGGAGAGGGTGAGGGAGAGAGGGGGAGGATGGGGAAGAGGCAGAGGGAGGGTGAGATGAAGGGGGAGAGGGTGAGGGAGAGAGGGGGAGGATGGGGAAGAGGCAGAGGGAGGGTGAGATGAAGGGGGAGAGGGTGAGGGAGAGAGGGGGAGGATGGGGAAGAGGCAGAGGGAGGGTGAGATGAAGGGGGAGAGGGTGAGGGAGAGAGGGGGAGGATGGGGAAGAGGCAGAGGGAGGGTGAGATGAAGGGGGAGAGGGTGAGGGAGAGAGGGGGAGGATGGGGAAGAGGCAGAGGGAGGGTGAGATGAAGGGGGAGAGGGTGAGGGAGAGAGGGGGAGGATGGGGAAGAGGCAGAGGGAGGGTGAGATGAAGGGGGAGAGGGTGAGGGAGAGAGGGGGAGGATGGGGAAGAGGCAGAGGGAGGGTGAGATGAAGGGGGAGAGGGTGAGGGAGAGAGGGGGAGGATGGGGAAGAGGCAGAGGGAGGGTGAGATGAAGGGGGAGAGGGTGAGGGAGAGAGGGGATAACTAAAGGAAAGGGAAAGGGGGATATTGCAATGTGTCTTCCGCATTTAACCCAGTTACCCAACCCCTCTGAATCAGATCAGAGAGGAGAATATGAGAAGGACAGTGAGATATGGTGAAGGTTGCTCACTACTACTACCAATACTACTTCATCCCGTTTCACCATACTCATAGTTTGTGTTCTTTCCACAGAGTTTGTCAGGATGATGTCTCGCTGATTCTCCTGGTCAGAAGACCATGACGACATGACTATAAGAGACTTGTAAACAACAAAACCTCCTCTGTTAGATGTTATGGACCAGTCCTCAGTATGTTGTTGTACATGTAATTATAGTATTATTGATGTACAAATATTTAATGTTGTTTTTAGGGTATTTGTTGGTACTTATGTATTGCTATAGCAACAATCCCTCCTAGTACTGTATGTTTTTGTTGTCTAACTGTAACATTGTAATAATAATAATAATATTTGTAAAGTGCTTTTCATGTATTATGTTCAGTGCTACACTATGTTATCAGCTAGTAATCCTTTTGTATAGTTTCAGCCAGTAGTTTTGAAAGTAGTGCTCATGAGCCTGAAAGTTCTCAAGCAGCTTAATGACCTGAGCGAGATATCCCCCATGGCATTGTTTTATGAAATGTTGAAGATCTGGAGAATCATCCAGATATTCTCATATTGACGTTCCCTTAAGACGATCTCCATGGGTAAATAGGACCATTGTATAGTTTGCAGCCCGTCCTCCAAAGGTTGTCTGAATGATCTCCAGTATTTGCTTCTGCTCAGGTGTGAATCTACCCAGCTGGATCACAATCAGGAACACATTTCAAGATTTGAATACCCCTGCCCTAAAATAAGAAAATGTTCCAATGTCATCCATGAAGAGGTTGGCCTATTAGGATTATGTGCACAACTATTAACTCCACGTGTAGCTATAGCAATTAATTAGGGGATTATGTGCACAACTATGAACTCCACGTGTAGCTATAGCAATTAATTAGGGGATTATGTGCACAACTATGAACTCCACGTGTAGCTATAGCAATTAATTAGGGGATTATGTGCACAACTATGAACTCCACGTGTAGCTATAGCAATTAATTAGGGGCTAGGGGTATTCAAACGTTACCCTACAAGGACTGGACTACTGCTGGTTTCTTGTTCTATCTGATAATTGATGACAGTCACCTGGTGTCCCAGGTCTAAATTAGTCCTTGATTAGAGGGGAAGAATTAAAAACAAGCAGTGTAACTAGTTTAGAGGTCCAGATTTGAATTTGAGGGTATTAGGCCTACAACTATAGTGAGAGAAAGATCGTCTTTTTCTGCATACGAAAATTATCAGATCTCACAACGTTTGGAGAAGAATGTCACAGGAAACCCATTCATGTGACATTATTATATTGCAATCTTCTGAGACTCGCAGCGCAACTGCAAAAAATACTACCTGGAACGCTGCCAGAATTTTAGCAGTTGCAAGTAGTAAAAACAAAAACACTAGTTTGACAATTGTTTAATGTATGCTAAGTACAAATAAAACCCTTTTTTGTGAACTTCCTTGTGCGCAATCTGTCATTATGCGAGATCTGGGCCATTAGATTTTTAACTGTTCAAACTACCTGAGAGGAATCGCAATTGTTACGACATTGTGAGTCCTAAAGTCTTCCCCCGTTTGAATAAGAATCAGCCTACCTGCCAGTCATCAAACACCTGACACTTTTATAAAACATGTTGACTTACCATTTTCCTGCTGCATTCAGTGTAGCCTGAATCATGTAATAAAAGGGTGGAAGCCCAAGGTGCTGTTCCAGACGTAACATGAGGGAGACAGGCAGGAGGAGAGGGGAGGAGCATCTGCTCATGCATCACTTGGGACCCCCCAAGTTTTATCTCGGCAAGTCAGTTAAGAACAAATTCTTATTTACAATGACGGCAGTGGGTTAACTGCCTTGTTCAGGGCAGAATGACAGATTTTCACCTTGTCAGCTCGGGGATTTGATCTAGCAACCTTTCAGTACTGGCTCAATGCTGTAACCACTAGGCTTCCTCAGATCACATTTTCTTGAACACTGGGACACTTTTTGGCTATGAACGCAGCGTGAAACGTCAGTTCTCCCATTCGTTGTTGTGTCGTCTCGTCTTAGACAAAATTGAAATTAGCCATAGAGATAGATAGAGGACTCATCTTTATATCTATGCTATTATAGTGTTTGTGACATCATGGGCAGTGCCAGTGAGGCTACAACCCATAGGAATCCCCATCCAATTGTTTACTTTAAAATGGCGGAAGCCGTCAATGGCAATATCCATGCTATAATGGCTTAAATGCATGATGAGTCCTCTATCTAACTCTATGACTAATTTCAATTTTGTCTGTGACCGATTCAGTCAGAAAATACATTTTGCTTGGCCAGAATAATTTATATATATTATAAATTTAGGATAATCAACTTTCCGTCTGTTCTTCGAAAACATTTTCTAAGAGACTCAATCTATTTTACATCGCTCTTATGATATCAAATTGATATCAAAGACAATTTTAGGCTACTTTGGATATTGTCAAATATGATTAATTAAAACAAATGCCTATTAGCCTAATAATTTTCACAATTGTGTGTTTATTGGCTCTAATTAGCATTAGGAATTTGCACAAATATTTCATGAATTCAAGCATTAGCCTATAATTAGGCCTGGTTGTGTAGGTGATTATAGGGAAATGTGCCATTATTATTGCAATAAGGCTGGTAGCCTAAATGATCATCTTAAATTAAATCAATCACATCAAATGTATTTATAAAGCCCTTTTTACATCTGCCGATGTCACAAAGTGCTGTACAGAAACTCGGCCTAAAACCCCAAACAACAAGCAATGCAGATGTAGAAGCACGCGGTGAAAACCCTTTGCAAAGTGAGCCGACACTGCAAAAGGCAGTCAAGCCACCCGTTTCCTCCTGTATTTTGGTTGTACAACACTTTACGGCAGTGGTCACCAACCGATTCTGAGTCAAGATAACTTTTGAATAAAAACAAACAAACAGAGATCTACAGCTCAGATTTGTTTTAAACGTTGGGCCTACTTTACATTTTTAACATTAATCTAATAGAGTCTGTAGGAATGAGGTTTGTGCAGCAGGCCCAATACATTATCACAGCATATTAGCTATATACCTGGCCTGACAATATTGTTCTTCTCAGACCACATTGTATTTCAAAACTCAAGCTTTGATAACATAATAGATCAGTCGATGTAGCACTTGCGAGGCACAGCTGAGCATAAATTGAACAAATTAGCTTTTTTATTTTACTGGACATGTGGTACCTGCATTTTATGAACATGCTTTCAAGACAACTGGGAAGTCACGTGAAAAAACGAGGTAAAACTATGGCGTCAGTAATCTTCAGGTCAGAAAGTCGGAGCTCTAGAAAGATGCCAGAGTTTCCGACTTGGAATTCTGAGTTGGATGAACGTTCAAAATATTTTCCCCAGTCGGATCTAGTTTTTTTCCTGAGTTCCCAGGTCTGAACGCCCTGAATTCGGAAGTCAGAGATTTAATCTTAGTGGAGGGAGGGAAATAGCAGCAGAGGGTCTGTGCCTATTAAGTGGTAATAAAGGAGATTAGGGACTTTATTTTTGTGGAGTCCAACAGAAAAGTATCCTGGAGGCAGGTGAAGAGAGAGTGGGAATTGTCAGGATCTCAGACTTTGGTTTTCATGTACTGTATATATACAGTGGGGAGAACAAGTATTTGATACACTGCCGATTTTGCAGGTTTTCCTACTTACAAAGCATGTAGAGGTCTGTAATTCTTATCATAGGTACACTTCAACTGTGAGAGACGGAATCTAAAACAAACATCCAGAAAATCACATTGTATGATTTTTAAGTAATTGTTGAATTGTTGGCCAGGGGGTCTCGTTCTGCTCTCCCTCAGCGATTGTTGCAGTTGGCCAGGGGGTCTCGTTCTGCTCTCCCTCAGCGGTAGGTGCAGTTGGCCAGGGGGTCTCGTTCTGCTCTCCCTCAGCGGTAGGTGCAGTTGGCCAGGGGGTCTCGTTCTGCTCTCCCTCAGCGGTAGGTGCAGTTGGCCAGGGCGTCTCGTTCTGCTCTCCCTCAGCGGTAGGTGCAGTTGGCCAGGGCGTCTCGTTCTGCTCTCCCTCAGCGGTAGGTGCAGTTGGCCAGGGGGTCTCGTTCTGCTCTCCCTCAGCGGTAGGTGCAGTTGGCCAGGGGGTCTCGTTCTACTCTCCCTCAGCGGTAGGTGCAGTTGGCCAGGGGGTCTCGTTCTGCTCTCCCTCAGCGGTAGGTGCAGTTGGCCAGGGGGTCTCGTTCTGCTCTCCCTCAGCGGTAGGTGCAGTTGGCCAGGGGGTCTCGTTCTGCTCTCCCTCAGCGGTAGGTGCAGTTGGCCAGGGCGTCTCGTTCTGCTCTCCCTCAGCGGTAGGTGCAGTTGGCCAGGGCGTCTCGTTCTGCTCTCCCTCAGCGGTAGGTGCAGTTGGCCAGGGCGTCTCGTTCTGCTCTCCCTCAGCGGTAGGTGCAGTTGGCCAGGGGGTCTCGTTCTGCTCTCCCTCAGCGGTAGGTGCAGTTGGCCAGGGGGTCTCGTTCTGCTCTCCCTCAGCGGTAGGTGCAGTTGGCCAGGGCGTCTCGTTCTGCTCTCCCTCAGCGGTAGGTGCAGTTGGCCAGGGGGTCTCGTTCTGCTCTCCCTCAGCGGTAGGTGCAGTTGGCCAGGGGGTCTCGTTCTGCTCTCCCTCAGCGGTAGGTGCAGTTGGCCAGGGGGTCTCGTTCTGCTCTCCCTCAGCGGTAGGTGCAGTTGGCCAGGGTGTCTCGTTCTGCTCTCCCTCAGCGGTAGGTGCAGTTGGCCAGGGGGTCTCGTTCTGCTCTCCCTCAGCGGTAGGTGCAGTTGGCCAGGGTGTCTCGTTCTGCTCTCCCTCAGCGGTAGGTGCAGTTGGCCAGGGGGTCTCGTTCTGCTCTCCCTCAGCGGTAGGTGCAGTTGGCCAGGGGGTCTCGTTCTGTCCTCCCTCCCCTCAACAGGAGACTGGAACAGACAGACAGGGAGAGTTCAGGACCAGACACACTGTGATCTTGGAAATCAAAGCTCTTTACTAAAACTTGACTAGTTCTAGTGAGGGAGAACTATATCATAGTTTTAGTAAGTGAGACAGTTGTTTTGCTGTTCCCCTCCATGTCATCCTGATGGGCCGTGCTGTGAGCCACTGACCTTTGTGTTCCTCCTCAGCCTCAGGCAGCAACAGAGGGTGGACAGGGTGGTCTGGTTGGGAGCCTCCTGACTTGTCCCCAACTGGAGACGCTTCGTTCACTGCTGTGGCATTAAATGCTTGCTGCAGGACCAAACACATTCCCATCAGAGACATACGCATTTATAAATGATTAATTAACCATGAATAGACTAACCATGAATTGAGTACCACAGTATGAGTCATAAAACCCGGAAATGATTCCAATAGTTTTTTCACCATACATTTTTCCATCTGGGATTTTAGAACTACTTCATATAAGGTCTGTGTTTCACAGAGGAATAAAGTACTTAAGTAAAAATACTTTAAAGTACGACTTAAGTAGTTTTTTTGGGGGTATCTATAATTTACTTTACTATGTATATTTTTGCCAACTTTGACTTTTCCTTCACTACATTCCTAAAGAAAATAATATACTTTTTTACAAAAGTACTCGTTACATTGTGAAGGCTTAACAGGACAGGAAAATGGTCCAATTCACGCACTTATCAAGAGAACTTCCCTATTCACACAAATGCTTCATTTATAAATTATTTCTGAGTGTTTGTGTGTTCCACTGACTATCCGTAAAAAGTTTTAATTGTGCCGTCTGGTTTGCCATATATCAGGAATTTGAAATGATTTATACTTTTACTTTTGATACTTAATTGTATTTAAAATCAAATACTTTTAGACTTTTCCTCAAGTTGTATTTTACTGGGTGACATTTACTTGAGTCATTTTCTGTTAAGGTATCTTTACTATTACTATGGCAATTGGGTATTTTTTCCACAACTGGTGTTTTGTGTAGGCTTACCTTGAAGTGACGTTTTGATAGCCGCACAAATCTCTCTCGGACAAAACGTCACACCAAGGTAAGCCTACACCAAACACAAGCCTACAGCAAACACAAGCCTACACGAAATTCACAATGTGAAGGCGGAAAAACCATTGAAAAAATGTGTGTTTTTTGAATGTGTATTAAGACGTGCACTGTTCCGGACTAAAAAACCCTTGTAAAAGGACCCTTATTGTAAAATGCCATAAAGCACAAAATGTGACATGACGTTATAACAGCAGGAGAATGCAGTAAGACTAACCCACCCTCCACCTGCTCTTGGAAAAGTTATTCTTGAGCTCAGTGCTGACAGACTCATGGACGTTCTTATCCAGGGCTGTGTCTCCAGCAAGCCCGAGGGAGGGAGACAGATATGAGGACCAGGCTCTGTTGGGGGCCACAACAACAGGTGGAAGAAGGTGTGTGCAGTCTACTGTACCAGGGGTGCTGAAGAGCCTGGTCACACGTGATGTATCCTTGGGTCCTTGTCAATCAGGTGTCAATCACTCTGTCAGTGATTGTCCCTTGGCCAGTCATTGTATTATGGCTAATCACACACACACACTGACAATTTGGTACACGCTTCAAACAACACCCGTCCCAGGGAGCTATTTCCAATAATACGAAACCACAGACAACGTAATGTAATACATACTGACCTGGACAGGATTCATGTCTCTCTCATCTGAGAGTGGAGGACTACCGTACCTGAGTCGGAGATATCAATAAGGAGAGTCAAACTTGTATTCAGCCTTCAGAATCTACTCAGAGCGTTGGCATCGCATCGTTCCCGTCGTAGAACGGAGGGTATCCTATCATTCGCCTTTCTTTGATGTAAATCACTGATCTGATAAGCGTTTACTGGTGTAAGCCATAAAGTGGACACCTTGCTTTGACCCTGTCCAATTACGTTAGATCAGCATTTACCTCAGTGGAAAGATGAAGCACGGAGAAATATGCACAATAAGTCTGTAGAGAACAGGCCGTCCTCTTAGCGACGCTAGGAGAAACACTGGAGCTAACATGGAAGAACAAGTCCGTCCCTCATACTTACAGAATGTAGGAGGTGACTCTGGACCAGCAGTCCACTGCCTTGCTGTAGGGTTACTGAGACAGTACTTCAGGAGCTGCCAGAGACAACACACTCATGTTTTCATCACTTCATTCAGCGTCATCATTACACTTCTGCTCTGACATCATAGCAAACTACATCACTGGTGGAGTGTGTTTGCTCTCAAAATAAACAAAATCATAGAAAATTGACATGCTCCTTAAAACCATGGCAACAACACATTGAAGTATACTTCTTCATACCTACCGCCACTACAACAGTGGAAGACAGTGACTGGTAGTAAAACTACTACAGACTCCCTCGACACCAATTCTGACTGACCTCCAGGCATTGACTTGAAAATTACCTGACTACGTCAGACTCATCCTGAAGAAGTTGTAATCTGCCAGGATACTTGGTTTCATTCCCTTGACGTGTGCTTGCGTAAGCATAAAATCACATGTACAACGGAACATCCAATTAGGATTTATGCTAGGATCACTTAAGGGTGCGAGCAGAATACCAGCCTTAGTAAAGTTGAACATTTACATTGAGGCCTTTAACTCTACAGCTACAGTACTCACCAGTTTTCTTCCCAGAAGTCCATAGGTCATCCCTGTAGACTGCCCAAAACTAGTGCCTTACAGCTGTAGACTTATCATATAGTTATCAACTTAGGATAGTACCCTAAGCAACACCCCGCAAATTAGGAAAGCCCTAGATATGACATTATACAATGCCATGATAGGGTCATTTTGCCACGACCATGGACGTAGATAGAATACAGTCCAATTAGATGATTAAGGGGGCATAACTATATTTTGTTTTGTTTATGCTTTCATTCATTTTGTTTCATTTTCTTCGGCACGTAGAAAGTGATAGAGCCATAAACAACTTCCCCATACAACCATCAGTTAGTGCCAAAACGCAGCTCATTTGGGAGGAAATGTAATGATATATTTCATGAGTGTGTGTGCGTTGTTAACATCTGTCTAAGTTACTGCCCAAATCTTCCAGTCTGGACGACCAGAAACACTACCCGGGTCGATCACCAGATGGGGACCACATCGATGGTCCACAACCAGGACAACCCATGGTCATTTTTATGTTGGTTTGCAACATGCAGGTTAATCACAAGATTGAACCCAACATGGGGGGACTGTCATGACGTTGGCCTGTGGGGTAGGTGGATGACAGTCATAAATACCTCTTCCCCCCTTGTTCCTCTCTCTACCCTACTGATGTTACATTTGCAAACCCCTTGGTTAACATAGAGATTCTGGGAACATCAGAATGTGGGGGGAAATGAACTATATTCTGGTAATCCGACCAATTGAACATATCCAGTGGTACTTAATGAATATGATGTCAGTTCGGTTGTCATCTGAGACATTCTCATCAATGATAAGATGACATAAACTCTATAGTGGAAAGTCTACACATCAGAGTTATTGGATTCACATGGAATTGTTGTTCAATTTAAATGTTTGAATATTAAATTATTTGTGATGGAATGAAATGTCATTTTAGCTTCTAAAATGTGAGATGTTTTCATAAGATATTGCTGCTCACTCAGTGGCCCGCCCACGTGAAGAGACAGAGGTTGTAAACTGTGACACACACCCCTTTTCTCCCTTCCTATATAAAGCCTTGACCCCAATATAACTTTCTGTTCGGTGGACGTGAGGACAATGGTCCGATGTCAGAATGGTTCAGATAATAACTACAGAACGAAGCCAACATCAGTGTGAGCTTTGGTTGCGAATGGTATGAACTTTGAACTCTTATTCACTACAGAAGTGATACCGCTACCGTCCCACCTGCCCATAAGAAGTTAATATATTGTAAGGCTCCATGATGAGACTAACGATGATTTGAAAAAAGTTGCTTGAAAGGCGTAAGCTTTGTTTAGTTATTTTCTGCAGGCAGAACACTACATCAGTCTCTCATTCACAATCTGACAAGCACTTGATAATGACTCGAATATCCTGGCGGCATCCCCTTTGTGTGGCCGTAATGCACCATAAAAAACGCATGTCTTTTGTGGCCAGTGGCCATTGTGCCCTTCTCCCTGAGTGCTGCGCGCTCGGAAGCAGTGATGCCAACTTAACAATTTTGTTGCTAGATTTAGCAACTTTTCAGACTACCCTGGCAACTTTTTTTTTAAACAGCACCAAGTAACAAATTTAGCAACTTTTAAAACGTGACTCAAATGCTAAAATGCAAGCATTACCTCTCTTAATGACACAAAGACGATTTTCTCTGTCACACACTCAGTCACAACACACGTGCCTGGCTGCAAAAATGCATTGCGAGTGAAGTCATCAGCAGCAGGCCAGCTGCAATTTCAGCAAATTGCAAATCATTGTTGGCTGACTCCAGCAGCAGTAGTATGGGTTCGACGAGACAAACCCAATGAATATAGTTGGTCACAAATCTTTGATCTTGAACAGAACTTACAACATCAATCAACATCTCAATCAAAACTGTACAGCCAGAAGTACAGAAAAGAGTGGGAGTCTGTACCTGAATTTAAAGGCTGGCTGAAGCCAGTGGTGTGTTTTGTCTAGGGGTTTGTTGTAGGTTATGGGATTGTGGTTAGTGGGGTTGTCTAGTTAAGTCTATGGTTGCCTGGAGTTGTTCTCAATCAGAGGCAGGTGTTTATAGTTGTCTCTGATTGGGAACCATATTTAGGCAGCCATATTCTTTGAGTGTTTCGTGGGTGATTGTTCCTGTCTCTGTGTTTGTTTGCACCAGATAAGGCTGTTTAGGTGTTTGTATTGTTCGTATCTTTATTAAAGACGTATACAAATAACCACGCTGCATTTTGGTCCGATCCTAACCCTAACCCTAACCCTCTTCAGAGGAGGAGGAGAAAGAAAACCATAACAAGCATGCCACCATTTAGGTATGGCTGCAATGCTGCCTTTTCAAATTATGTGGCAACAACAAACTTCCAAATGCACCAAGTGCACAGAAATTATTAGGGGAGTACTGGCTCCTTATTTTCTCAAAAAGGGTAACATCAGATGTGGGGGATGAGAAGTTCAGTCTCCTTTTGGATGAGTCCACTGATGTCAGTGTCTAGAAATACCTGGGTGTGGTGATTCGGTATTTCAGTGCTAAAAAAATAACTGTTGTGTCCACATTTCTCAGACTGGTTGAATTGGAGGAGGGTGATGCCAGATCAATAGTAAAGGAGGTAGTTGAGTTTCTTGAGAAGTGTAACCTTAAAAAAAGAGAATCTTCAGGGTATTGGCACTGATAATGCGTTCGTGATGACTGGGGTGCACAACGGGGTGCACAAGATTTTAAAGGAAGAATGTGCATTGCCCAATTTGGTACTAATCCACTGTGTGTGCCATTCTTTACAATTGGCTGTCAGTGCAGCATCCAAAGAAACCATCCCTAGGAGTGTTGAGTACTTAATGATTAAGTCTGTTTACTTAATCAGGGTCTTAATCAGGGTCTGTTTACTTAATCAGGGTCTTAATCAGGGTCTGTCTACAACTGGTTTTTGATACCCCCAAAGCGGCGTGAGGCGTACAAAGCGGTGTATGACACCATTAATTGTGGCCAGAAACCCCTGCAGATCACCAAAGTGTGTGCCACACGTTGGCTATCGATTGAGTCTGCGGTAACTCATATATTGAGCCAGTGGGAAGAACTGAAACTCCACTTTGAGTTGACCAAGGACAGTGAGCATTGCTACATTGTGGATGTGCTCCATGCCATGTACATGTACAAGACCAACTATGTCAACCTGACATTCTTGAAATCAACCCTGTCCGACTTACAAGTTGCAGTGAAGTCATTTGAGGGATAGCAAACGGATCCTGTCAAGCTTTTGGACAATCTGGTACACCTCAACATCAGTTTGCAGCAGAGTAGTCAACCCTATGGCAAAAATGGATGTCCTGAAGGATGCCATTGATGGACATCTCAGTCCATCACCATACCTTAAGTATCTTTTAGAGAGCACGGTGTTCCAACTCAGTCTTGCAGCAAAGGACATTAAGGTCATTCGGAGACAGTGCATCAACTACATTGTTGCTTTAAGCAAGGAGCTGCAAGCAAGGCTCCCAGACAACCTTGAAGCCTTGTGAAACATGGTCTTGTTCAGTCTTAAGGAAATGCTAAAGCACAATAAGGGCACCACTGAAATTATTAAAGTAGCTGAGCTACTGGGATACCGGCCCCAAACAATTGATCAAATTGTTTCCCAACGTAGAAACATCCATCTGTTTCTGTGGGACTCAACTGAAAATACAGTCGAGTTGTGGAGTGACGTGAATGACTACATGGACTCTTCTGGGTCAAATCTATTTGAAGAACTGTGCAAAGCTGCACTCGCTGTCCTCTCCTTGCCACACTCAAATGCGGAGGTTGAACGGCTGTTCAGCCAAATGAGTGTGGTCAAGTCAAAGTTAAGAAATAGAATGTCACTGCACACTCTCAACTCCATACTCCTGGTATGGCGTGGACTGAAGCTGGCTGGTGATACCTGTTACCAGCATAAACTATCAGGTGAAGTTCTGCCGTAGTTTGGCACCACAGCTGCATACAGCGTTAAGGCCTCTCCGTCCTCTACTGCTGGTTCCAGCTCTGTGACAATGCAGTTGGACAGTGAAGATGAAGAGGATTTCCTTGCCAATCTATGATTCATCATATTTACAGTACGTACACAAGGAGTGGACTTTCTGGAACTGGTGGAGACACAGCTGATGGTGGCAGTGTGAACGAGAACAGTGGCAATATCTGGAGGAAACCATTGAGCAGCTAGCCAGCAAAGCAGCACAACAACCTGGAGAGAGCTGGAGAGAGATGCCTAGCGCACACATCATTATTTGAGTTAAGTTCCTTGTTCAATAAGATAGCATATATACCTTGATATTAGCTTGTACCTATCTATATGTGTTGATCAGTTAGGTAGCATGTTAACTACCAATACACAGAATGTGTAGGTTTACTAGTTAAATAATGATGTTAATAATGTGTAATGTGTAATTGTTCAATAATTAAATGTGTTGTGTTTAAAAATAAAAATCTGTGATCATATGAAATGTGTTGTGTTTATATTACAAATAAAAATAAACAAAAAAATTTCAAATCATATTTTTTGCCGAGATGGCCAGTCAATTTGAGTAACGTTATTGTCTAGTCTACGTAATGACGGAGTTTTACGTTATTACGTAATGACGTCATCACGCAATGACATCACAACTTCATTTAGCAACAAAACGACCTGAAAATGAGTTTGGCAACACTGCTCGGAAGCACCTCTAACATGGCTCTCCATCACGTGATCGGGTCATTCTCCATCACGTGATCGGGTCGTTCTCCATCACGTGAACAGGTTTTTCTCACAGGCTACAAGGGAAGACAGACACATGAGGGATGCAAACTGCGCCGTCCTTATTCAATGCCAAGTTGCATATTGAAGATATTGGAAGAACTGTCCACATTTACTTTTCATCAGCCAACAGGATGAGTCGGCCTAACGAACTACAAAAACACTAGCCTATGTCAATCTACTATCCTCCATAGTACAAAAGTCGACCTATTCTATTCTGTGTGAGAAATAAATATTCCAAACATAGTCTGGGACAGTTGTGGGTTGCGATAGAACCCAAACTAATACAAACACAATGTGGCTGACACAACAGTTCAGAACGTTTAGCTTAAAATGTTGATCAACTATTAGGCTATTTCTTCACATTATAAGCGAATTCTCTTTGATTATAATCACAGCCGTGTATATCCCCCCCAAGCAGACACCTCAACGGCCCTGAAAGAACTTCATTGGACTATATAAACTGGAAACCACATATCCTGAGGCTGCATTTATTGTAGCTGGGGATTTTAACAAGGCTAATCTGAAAACAAGGCTCCCTAAATTTTATCATCATATTGAAGGTGCGACCCGGGCTAGCAAAATTCTGGATCATTGCTACTCTAACTTCCGCGATGCATACAAAGCCCTCCCTCGCCCTCCTTTTGGCAAATCTGACCATGACTCCATTTTGTTGCTATAGACAGAAACTAAAACAGGAAACGCCAGTGCTCAGGTCTGTTCAACACTGGTCCGACCAATCTGATTCCACGCTTCAAGACTGCTTCGATCACGTGGATTGAGATATGTTCCGCATAGCATCGGACAACAACATTGACGTATACGCTGATTCGATGAGCGAGTTTATTGGCAAGTGCATCGGTGATGTTGTACTCATGGTGACTATTAAAATCTTCCCCAACCAGAAACGGTGGATTGATGGCAGCATTCGCAAAAAACTGAAAGCGCGAACAGCTGCTTTAAATCAGGGCAATGTGACCGTAAAACATTTAAACGTGTTAACCCTCGCAGGTTAATCCCTAGCCACGTCCTCAGAGCATGCGCAGACCAGCTAGCTGGTGTGTTTAAGGACATATTCAATCAATCCTTATCCCAGTCTGCTGTTGTAAATATAAGCAATGCGCTTAATATTAGGAAGGTTCAGAACTATAGTAGGCCTAGCCTATAGAAATGTTGAGCAACATGGGCTCAGGGGCTCTCATTTAGTGTTTGGTTAGATTTTTCATTCCATTTGCACTGATGTCAGAGTGATTAGAGGGACAACAGAGTGTTGAGTACCAGGCAGTTATCAAGTTTGGTAGCCTACCAATGACCATTAGCAGCATCAGAGCTTGGAGAAGCCTAATTACCGTGACTAAACGGTTGCATGGAATTTTACTGCCTTCGTGACTCGTGACTGCCGGTGTGGCGGTAATATGGTCACTGAAACAGCCCTAAGAACAAATAGGTTGTAGAGAGAAGAGAGATGGAGGAGAGGGGAGAGAGAAGATATGGAGGAGAGGGGAGAGAGAAGAGATGGAGGAGAGGGGAGAGATGGAGGAGAGAGAAGAGATGGAGGAGAGGGGAGAGAGGAGAGAGAAGAGATGGAGGAGAGAGAAGAGATGGAGGAGAGGGGAGAGAGAAGAGATGGAGGAGAGGGGAGAGAGAAGAGATGGAGCAGAGAGGAGAGAGAAGAGATGGAGCAGAGAGGAGAGAGAATAGATGGAGGAGAGAGAAGAAATGGAGGAGAGAGAAGAGAGAAGAGATGGAGGAGAGGGGAGAGAGAAGAGATGGAGGAGAGGGGAGAGAGAAGAGATGGAGGAGAGAGAAGAAATGGAGGAGAGAAGAGATGGAGGAGAGGGGAGAGAGAAGAGATGGAGGAGAGAGGAGAGAGAAGAGATGGAGGAGAGGAGAGGGAGAAGAAATGGAGGAGAGGGGAGAGAGGAGAGATGGAGGAGAGAGAAGAGATGGAGGAGAGAGGAGAGATGGGGGAGAGGGGAGAGTGAGAGAGAGAGAGAGAGAGAGAGAGAGAGAAGAGATGGAGGAGAGAGAGAAAGAGAGAGAGGAGAGAGAGAAAGAGAGAGGAGAGAGAAGGAGAGAGAGAGAGAGAGAGAGAGAGAGAAGAGAGAGAAGGAGAGAGAGAGAGAGAGAGAGAGAGAGAAGTACCTCTGACACTATGGTCTACACCAGTTTCCTGGCCAGTATCACAGTGATGAAGATAGTCAGGTGGTAGTCCACTGTGATGAGGGCTGAGAAGCCCACACAGCTACTGCTCCTAGATGTGCTGTTGGGGGTACCGGAGTACTGAGTTGGGCTGTTGGGGTTACAGGAGGACTGGAGTTGGGCTGTTGGGGGTACTGGAGGACTGGAGTTGGGCTGTTGGGGGTACTGGAGGACTGGAGTTGGGCTGTTGGGGGTACTGGAGGACTGGAGTTGGGCTGTTGGGGGTACTGGAGGACTGGAGTTGGGCTGTTGAGGGTACTGGAGGACTGGAGTTGGGCTGATGGGGGTGTAGTGGCTTCCTTTCCTCTTTACCATAGCCACTGCCCAAGCCTGAAGCAGGGTTGTTTGGTACGCATACAGTCCACACTCAAGGTTTACAAACATTCAATGACATCCAGGGATATGGTGCAACAAAATCGTTTATTCTTCTGATATCTAACAAATAAATGATTCTCCAATCAACTTAAAGCATAGAATACTTGAGATGGAAAATACATATTATGACCTGTCTGTATGGTCAAAAAACTATACCGCTCCCGCATCTAGCAAGGACTCCCTCCCCCGAATGTCCAACTTCCTGCCTTTATCCTAACACACTTACCACAATACAATGAATGGGCAAGAGGGGGGGCCAAAAACTGAGTTAATAAATTAAATAAATTAATATATCTCAATCAGGTAAATATAAATCATAAAAAGGTACGTACCTAATATTCCATCATATACATTCATATTTAATATATTTACACAAATATACATGGAGCTCCGTATGTTCAGTCTTTTATACAAATATGTCCAAATCAGCTCTAACAGGGGGTACTAGAGGACTGGAGTTGGGCTGTTGAGGGTACAGGAGGACTGGAGTTGGGCTGTTGGGGGTACAGGAGGACTGGAGTTGGGCTGTTGGGGGTACAGGATGAGGGCTGTTGAGGGTAATTGAGGACTTGCAAAGAAAAAGCCCTATCTCAGACTGGCCAATAAGAAGAAAAGATTAAGAGGGGCAAAAGAACAGACACAACAGAGAAACTCTGCCTAGAAGTCCAGCATCCCGGAGTCGCCTCTCCACTGTTGACGTTGAGACTGGTGTTTTGAGGATGCTATTTAATGAAGCTGCCAGTTGAGGACTTGGGAGGTGTCTGTTTCTCAAACTAGACACTCTAATGTACTTGTCCTGTTGCTCAGTTGTGCACCGGGGCCTCCCACTCCTCTTTCTACCTGGTTAGAGACAGTTTGCTCTGTTCTGTGAAGGGAGTAGTACACAGCATTGTACGAGATCTTCAGTTTCTTGACAATTTCTCGCATAGAACAGCCTTCATTTCTCAAAACAAGAATAGACTGATGAGTTTGAGAAGAAAGGTCTTTGTTTCTGGCCATTTCGAGCCTGTAATCGAACCCAGAAATGCTGATGCTCCAGGTACTCAACTAGTCTTTAGAAGGCCAGTTTTATTGCTTTAAATCAGGACAACAGTTTTCAGCTATGCTAACAAAATTGCAAAAGGGTTTTCTAATGATCAATTAGCCATTTAAAATGATAAACTTGGATTAGCTAACACAACGTGCCATTGGAACACAGGAGTGATGGTTTCTGATAATGGGCCTCTGTACGCCTAGATATTCCATAAAAAAATCAACCATTTCCAGCTACAATAGTCATTTACAACATTAACAATGTCTACACTTTATTTCTGATCAATTTTATGTTATTTTAATGGACAAAAAAATTAGCTTGTCTTTCAAAAACAAGGACATTTCTAAGTGACCCCAAACTTCTGAACGGTAGTGTATATCAAGCATCCATGAAGAGTTTTAATGAAGTTGCATTACTGATGTTCACCGATTAGGAATTACACTGTATCCAAACTAATGTCTTCAAAGCAATGAAGTCATTGAACAAATCACTATTTGAAGGTGTGATCAATTAAAAACAGATTTAAAGTCTACGTAGTAATCATTCTTGAAGTCAATTATTTAAGAGACCAATAAATGTGTAAAACCTGTATATGAAACAACATATTATTCTCTACATAAAAAATAACATTAAGATGAAAAAGTAAGGTCAAATAACAAATAAAAACAAAAGGAAAGTCAGCCACTAAATGATGATCCTTCATAATCTGGGATTAAGGCATATCAAACCCTACTGTAGGACAGATGGAAAAGTAAATGAGAGAAATATAATTATTAGAATTGAAAATAAACAAACAATGTCAGACTAGCTCATTAGTTACCTGTGTAATGTGTTTATCTAGACTAGCTCATTAGTTACCTGTGTATTGTGTTTATCTAGACTAGCTCCTTAGTTACCTGTGTATTGTGTTTATCTAGACTAGCTCGTGTATTGTGTTAATAAGGTCAAAAGGCTCAATCTGTTGGTTAACCCATTGGTGTTCACATTTACTTTTCTTCCATGTGTTTGATTACTACATTTATTAATAATGATTTTCTTACTACATCATGAGTTGTATAGATGTACTTTGATTAGAATATTGTGTTCCTTTGACATACAACTCACCATGTTAGCTATTTCATGATGGAACATCAGATCTGTATATTGCTAACAGGTCATATAGTTTATGAATGTAATTGTAAATATGACTTTCTGTGATCCAGTTGTGTATTTCCAGATCTGCATATTATTTCAACAACTCTGGGCGACTGGCTCCTTTCAGTTTGAATCTGTGACATGTCATGAGAGTTATTTCTGGTTGTCAAGTCTTTGAATGTTCAGTTATATGGTAACATGTTGGTGAACAAGAGTAATTATATACAGTAGAACTCCACTTTATTTCATGTTGAAATGCTCTTTCAAGCTCTTCATTACATCATGAGTTGTTAATGCCTTCCAGTCCTCTGGGAGATCATGTTCCCTTTACATTTCTCATATTCTCCATCTGTCAGGAGTTGTTTTAAAATGGAGAACTTGAAAGCCCCTCGGGTGCTGTAATCCTCTGACCCTTCACCTGTCTTCACTTCATCAACCACATCAGGACCAATCATTTTGGTCACATGGCTGTAGACAGAGCTTTGTGAAGTCCTCAGCTTTCTTAAAGGCACTGGTCTCGGTTATGAAATAAGTCTCTGAACTCGGTAAGGTACTTGCTCTTAGACTGTTCCAGACACTTCCTTGGGTCATTGACTTCAATGAAATCATCATGCATCTTCTGAAACTCTATGGCTGCTCTGCCACAGATGTGTAGCTTCAGAGAAACCTCACATTCCTCACTGACTTTAACATTCTTGTGTTGTTCTAATGTTTCATCAATCTTGTTCAGCAGCTCTTTGATGTAAGTATCATGGTAATCTGTTTTGCTTTCCACCTTCTGTGTTATAAACAACTGACACTGTGTTATGATGTCATCACACAACTCTTGTAGTTTCTTCCTGTAATGGTTGATGCCCCAGTACTTTAATAAGCCCTCATGTCTCTTCCCTAAACCCCCAGTTTTCACAACAAATTCTTTTTTACCACAATCCACCAGGTTGTTTCCAACCAACATACTAATGACGTGCCCACCCCTTGTTGATAGATTTCTACATAACATGATAAGGGCATCATGAGCCACATCTCTTCTTTGGAGTCCTTTGAAGTGTATCTCAGACAGAGTTTCTTTCCACATGTTTTCAAACTCTTGACTGAGGGCCGCATCTGATAGAACAGATTCTTTCTTTTTACAGTTCTGTAGCAGAGTCAGAACCTGCATTTCCATTGTACTGGCCTGAGAACTCTGGATGTTGTTCAGTTCTGTCATTCCCTCTTTGATTTCAACAGCTCCATGCAGTTTGTTCCTCACTGTGTTTTCTGTCTCTCGTCTCAGTGTTTTGGCACTGGACACAAAGTCCTCCCTGTATTTTTCCACCAGATTGACATGGCCATCTTCCTTTTCAAAGTATTTTACTAGATTGTCTTGGATTTCCTTTTCTCCCAATGACAGTTTCTCAGATGCTTCTATCATCAAGTCATTTAGCACATCTCTTATGGACCTCTGCGGATTTTGATCTGTCATGACAATATTGGATATTTTAGTTTCAGCACCCACCATCCAGGAATACATATTTTTCTGGAAGGCCCATTCCCAACCATTGTATTCAGAGCATAATCTGGAGTATGCATCTGCAACCAAACCATTTCTTAAACTAAAGATGAAGTTCTCAAATTTCACAGACTCCCACAAGCTTTCTGTCCACTTCAAGAAATGTGTCAAGTCATCATTTTTCTGGCATTTTCTGAAATCTTTAATCAAGGTCTTCTTGAAGCTGTACACAGCCTCACTGTAGCCAGCATTGACTGGAGCCATAGGGGGAGTCCCATGCCACAGTCCTGGGATGTAGCAGCTGCTTGTGTCTGGATCATAATCCATCACATCAGTGAACTTAGTGATATTCTCCATCTTCTCCATTCTGGCTGCTGCCAGGGTCATTTCATTCAACTGTTCCAACAACTTCTTTCTGTCCCTCATGTTATTGTCATGAGCAGATATGTCTGACACATTCTGGTGCACAAAATGACATATCGGCTTCTTCCCCACTTCCTTCATCCTCATAAAAGCATGAACAACAATCTGCAGAATGTCTTTCATCTCTGTGGAGTTCTCCATGGCGATGTTGATGATAGTGACATCACTGAGTCCAATCACCAGTGTGGCCAGTTCATTGTCATGTTCATGGCTATCATCTAGTTGAGCCAACTCTGGTGATGTCAACCCCTTTGTGTCAATCACCATGATGAAGTCATATTTCAGCTCCTCCTTGAGTTCTTTGTTGACTTTAATCAGCAGCATGAAGGCCCCTCTGGTGCATCTTCCACTGCTGACAGCAAACTGGACCCCAAACATGGTGTTGAGGAGAGTGGACTTCCCAGTGCTTTGGACCCCTAAAACTGTCACAACACGAATCTTGCTATTGGATTGGACAAGAGTATGAAGCCGAGTCAGAACAGCTGATATCCATTTCAGAGGGATATTTGATGCATCTCCATCCACAAGCTCAATGGGGAAACCATCCAACAGCATCTGAGCACACAATCCAGGGAGATGCTCCATCTGTTTCCTTTGAGGACTGTCTTCAGGGAGGGAGCAGGCAGCTTCATATAACTGGCCCAACTCACGCAGGAAGTGTTCAAGGCCTAAGGAACAGTCAAATAATTGCTTATCCAAATGTTTAATGTCATCTTTATTCTCAGGAGAATATTGGCAAAGATCTTTGTAACGGTCCCTCAAAGCAGACAGGTTCTGACGTGACAGATTGTCCAGATTTATCCGCATCCATTTGAGGAAATAGGAACGCTCCGCTCCTGAACCTGACAATCCTGAAATGAAGCTTTTCATTGCATCTGACATGTCACATTTATATTGCTTCTTTCTCAGCTCTTCCTCCTTTTTCTTCAGAGAGCTCCTGTAGTGTTCAATGTCTTGACCCCCTGCTTTTCTCAGTCTACACCTCTCTTTCTCCAACTGGGAAAGCTCTTTCCAGATTGTTCCCTGTAAGGGTAGCTGTTTTTCTTTGAATTTAATTGTGTCTTTGATGTTCCTGGTGATGTCACCTGCCATCTTCCTGGCACTCTGACAGTCATCCCTGTCTTCATCAACCAGAATCCCAAACTGATGAGCCACGTCAACCATGTTTTCAATTGTCAATCTATTTTTACTTTCAATGATGTCACCCACAGAGGACTGCAGGGTTTTGACAAATTCTACATCATTCTGCTTCTTCTTCACAATCACATTTGTTGGGTTGATACTGTAGTTTGTGATCATTTTCTTCAATGTGTCCACCCTGAATGTTTTATTCTGAGAATTGACAACCAGAAATAACTCTGCTT
The DNA here is from genome assembly GCF_057628025.1 of Oncorhynchus mykiss. Taxonomy (NCBI): domain Eukaryota; kingdom Metazoa; phylum Chordata; class Actinopteri; order Salmoniformes; family Salmonidae; genus Oncorhynchus; species Oncorhynchus mykiss. The sequence continues at coordinate 11,905,279 of NC_143040.1, read as the reverse complement.
TTGTAACTTTGCCTTCCAAAACCTTGAAATCTGACTCAAAATCATCAGTGAAAATGTAAACTGCAGCTGATGTTTGACACAGAAAGGAGAACTTTGTTTCAAAGGACCTGATGTCTCCTCTGAGATTGGCCACCACCATAGGCTTAGTGAACATGTCTATGTTTCTGTTCCCACATGGAAGGTACCAGCTGATTTCAACCAGACCATCTGAGATTTGCCGAGAGACATCGCCACATTCCATATCATGATGAACAAATGTATCATGGTACTGTTGAGGGTTACTAAGTAACTTGTTCAAAATCTGAGACTTGGACAAGCTGCATTGTCCTAACCTAACAAAAGACACCATAGGAATATCAGAGAGAACTATTCTCTCCTCCACAAAAGCCTTTGTGGATGTTTGGGAAGAGAGTCTAAACTTCTTCACTATGTCCCTCAAGGCCCACAGCATCAAAGTGCTTTGTTCTGTGTCACAGTTGGGCAGCAGCAGAGGAACAGCAAACTGACACATGGACATTTTCTGGACCATCTCCTGCTGCAGGAAACCATCTGAACACAGAAACAAGGCAGTTGTCAGGTCCAGTGGATTAATGACATCACTAGTATCAGAGTCAGTGTCCAGGTTGTCTACTCCACAATATGAAACCTCCTGGTCAGTGGTCAGACATTTAACACTCCTAGCATTCACATTTGTCATCATTAATTTTTTAAGGAAGGCCCCTGGAAGTGACTGCATAGTGGTAAGAGGTTCATCTGATGTAGTATCAGCATTTATCTCAAGGACAGTACTTAACATCAGCTTGTTTTCATAATGATCTTCTAGTCCAGTCTTTGACAACAGCTCCTTGAGACAGGATCCTGTAAATAGAAATGAAAAGACAGCCATGATTACAAATCCTCTTCAACATGTAGCAGAAAAGCAGACTAACAGGTGTTTTACACTATACTTTGGATGAAGTTAAAGCAGGCAGAGGCAGACCATCTCTGAGACACAATGACTCACAGAAATGGAAGCGAGCATGTGAATTCAGATACCTTATGAGCTGTGAATCCATTGAGATTCTTAATAAATCCTCAGGGAGCTATTATGATATCAGATAAGGTAGGGTCATTTTACTGCAATTTTACGGCAACACCAACAAAATATCCATTCAATGGAGAAATTGTCAGCAAACTATTTATTGTGATAGAGCTATATCAGTATCTCTACATTACAGTATGGAATACAGGTACAATAACATGTCCTGTTTCTAGATCTAAATCAGTATCTCTCTACATTACAGCATGTCCTGTTTCTAGAACTATATCAGTATCTCTATACATTACAGCATGTCCTGTTTCTAGATCTAAATCAGTATCTCTCTACATTACAGCATGTCCTGTTTCTAGATCTATATCAGTATCTCTATACATTACAACATGTCCTGTTTCTAGATCTATATCAGTATCTCTATACATTACAACATGTCCTGTTTCTAGATCTATATCAGTATCTCTATACATTACAACATGTCCTGTTTCTAGATCTATATCAGTATCTCTATACATTACAGCATGTCCTGTTTCTAGATCTATGTCAGTATCTCTATACATTACAACATGTCCTGTTTCTAGATCTATATCAGTATCTCTATACATTACAACATGTCCTGTTTCTAGAACTATATCAGTATCTCTATACATTACAGCATGGAATAAAGGTACAACAACATGTCCTGTTTCTAGATCTATATCAGTATCTCTATACATTACAACATGTCCTGTTTCTAGATCTATATCAGTATCTCTATACATTACAGCATGGAATAAAGGTACAATAACATGTCCTGTTTCTAGAACGATATCAGTATCTCTCTACATTACAACATGTACTGTTTCTAGATCTATATCAGTATCTCTATACATTACAACATGTCCTGTTTCTAGATCTATATCAGTATCTCTATACATTACAACATGTCCTGTTTCTAGATCTATATCAGTATCTCTATACATTACAACATGTCCTGTTTCTAGAGCTATATCAGTATCTCTATACATTACAGCATGGAATAAAGGTACAATAACATGTCCTGTTTCTGTAGCGTGAGGCAGCTTGATGTACACGTAGTGTACACGCCCTGGTCAGGAAGGCTAGTCTATTGCAAGGCCTTTCCCTCAATATATCTCCTTAATGCTGAGTGCCAAGCAGAGACTCATTTAGTCCCAGTTTTACACTGTTTGGTATGACTCGGCCAAGGATCAAACTCCCAACCTACCAGTCACAGTGCGGACACTCTTACTACAAGTCAAGTGGTTGGTCGAATGAGACACCAAAATATTCTTGACATTCCTCGCAAACACTGTTTTCCCTTCACTTTGGGCTGTTGTTGCGTCACATGCAATATTGTCAGAAAATTACTTCCTGGATCAGCTGATGATGAAAAGTGTCCTGACGTAACTGAACATCTGGACACCAAATACTCATCCAAATATTATGTGAAATAATTGAGGAGCCACGTTAATGACAGTAGCAATTTTGGTTTTATGAATCAAGGATTAGATAGTTCAGGTGGTTATACATAGCTACAGTTTAGTTGCAGTTCTGGAGGGTTTGTTAGTATACTGTATGTTGTGTTATGTTATGTGATGGTATGTCATGGCTGAGCTGCAGCATTCTGTCTGCTCTCTGTACGATGTCTTCTGTTATATTACCATGTATTCTTTTCCATTACAAATGTCCATCAGCTTAGTGCAGCGTTTCTTTATCATGGTCCAACAGAAGGGATTCAGTTCATTGTCTAGTCTGCTCAGGATCCATCTCTCTGCTAATCTCATGGCCTACAGAAGGGATTCAGTTCATTGTCTAGTCTGCTCAGGATCCATCTCTCTGCTAATCTCATGGCCTACAGAATGGATTCAGTTCATTGTCTAGTCTGCTCAGGATCCATCTCTCTGCTAATCTCATGGCCTACAGAAGGGATTCAGTTCATTGTCTAGTCTGCTCAGGATCCATCTCTCTGCTAATCTCATGGCCTACAGAAGGGATTCAGTTCATTGTCTAGTCTGCTCAGGATCCATCTCTCTGCTAATCTCATGGCCTACAGAATGGATTCAGTTCATTGTCTAGTCTGCTCAGGATCCATCTCTCTGCTAATCTCATGGCCTACAGAAGGGATTCAGTTCATTGTCTAGTCTGCTCAGGATCCATCTCTCTGCTAATCTCATGGCCTACAGAAGGGATTCAGTTCATTGTCTAGTCTGCTCAGGATCCATCTCTCTGCTAATCTCATGGCCTACAGAAAAGAGGACAACATGCACGTCGAAGAGTATCTCTACTCTCTCAGTAGCTTTGTCCAAGTTAAGGCAACAGTGTTGTGTTTACATTCTGCTTTTCCAGAGGCAGTCCATATGATAACTTTTATGGGTTCTTCAGTCTGAAATACACAAAATGTTCCTTCCCTTTATGCATGATCTCTGCATCTCTGCATGAAGTTCTGTTTGCATTATGGACACTCACATGTTAACCGTACTCTCATACACCCCTAGATAAAATAATTAGCATGGAACATCAGTCATCATCACTAGAACCAACACTGCATTGTCCTCTCATGTTATGCTACCTGCATACTGAGCATCTGTTCAACATTGATGCTAGCAGCCAATGACAATATACTGGAACTCATCGCGGTTCTGGTTCCTTCGTTAACGCTGGCCGCTAGCTCTGGGCTATGGGCCACTCAATTCTGCATCAACGCTGATACTGCTTCTCATGTAGTCCCTCAAGATCAGGGCCCATGATCCTCTGCTCTACGATGTTACATTTGACTGATTCTGAGATTGTGGAGCTACATGACTTCCTGCTGTACAGCTTTATGATCATGATGATGTCAGCCCCGAGGTCCAGTAGCTGTTACATCAGTAGAGTATCCTTCTATATCAAGATGACAGCTCATCCTGCCTCAGCTAATCCACCCAGTGGTGCATCTATTGGTCACTAAATCCGGAGACCTAGGACCATGAAAAAATGGCTAGCTGGAGCTGAAAATATTTGCCATGGGTCCCCAGATGCTCAAAAAGTTCTACACCTGCACCATCGAAAGCATCCTGACCAGTTGCATCACCGCCTGGTACGGCAATCGCTCGACATCTGACTCTAAGGCGCTACAGAGGGTAATGCGTACAGCCCAGTATATCACTGGGGCTATGCTTCCTGCCATCCAGGACCTATATACTAGGTAGTGTCAGAGGAAGGCCCAAAAATGTGTTAAGGACTCCAGTCACCCAGGTCATAGACTGTTCTTGCTTCTACCGCACGGCAAGCGGAACCGGAGCGCCAAGTCTAGGTCCTTAAGGCTCCTTAACTTCTTGGATATAGAGGGCGCTCTTTTCATTTATGGATTTAAAAAAAATCACGTTTAAACAAGATATTTTGTCACGAAAAGATGCTCGACTATGCATATAATTGACAGCTTTGGAAAGAAAACACTCTGACGTTTCCAGAACTGCAAAGATATTGTCTGTGAGTGCCACAGAATTAATGCTACAGGCGAAACCAAGATAAAATTTCATACAGGAAGTGCCCCAGTGTTCCAATGTCTCCTTATATGGCTGTGTATGGGTCACGAATGAGCTTAGACTTTGTCGTTTCCCCAAGGTGTCGACAGCATTGTGACGTATTTGTAGGCAAATCATTGGAAGATTGACCTTAAGAGACTACATCTACCAGGTTGCCGCTTGGTGTCCTCCGTTGCAATTATTGCGTAATCTCCAGCTGCGTGTATTTTTCGTTTGCGTCGAGGAGAAACACAGCTGCCACGAATGATTTATCATCGAATAGATATGTGAAAAACACCTTGAGGATTGATTCTAAACAACGTTTGCCATGTTTCTGTCGATATTATGGAGTTAATTTGGTAAAAAGTTCGGCGTTGTAGAGACTGCATTTTCAGATTTTTTTCTTAGCCAAACGTGATGAACAAAACGGAGCGATTTATCCTACACAAGTAATCTTTTTGGAAAAACTGAACATTTGCTATCTAACTGAGAGTCTCCTCATTGAAAACATCCGAAGTTCTTCAAAGGTAAATGATTTTATTTGTACAAAACATTAAGAACACCTTCCTAATATTGAGTTGCACCCCCTTTTTCCCTCAGAACAACCTCAATTTATTGGGTGACAGACTCTACAAGGTGTAGAAAGAGTTCCAGAGCGATGCTGGATGCTGGCCCAGGCTGACTCCAATGCTTCCCACAGTTGTGTCAAGTTGGCTGGTAGTGGATCTCTACTCTGAATAGTTAATTCCATCTCATTGGATTGAGATCTGGTGACTGGGCAGGCCACTGTAGTAAGCTGAATTCACTGTCATGTTCGTGGAAAGATTCCTGGACAATCCTAGCCTTGTGACATGGGGCATTATCCTGCTGAACAAATCCATTAGCAGATGGATACACTGCTGCCATGAAAGGATGCACCTGATCGACAATGATGTCCGGATATCCTGTGGCATTCAAACGTTCTTCCATTTTTATCAAGGGGCCCAATGTGTGTCATGAAAGCACAGCCCTCACCATCACACCACCACCAGCCTGTAATGGTAACACGTGGCACGATGGATTTATGTATTCATGTGGGTTTCTCCGTACCCTAGTTCTCTCATCAACATGAAACAGCAGGATCTGGGATTCATCAGACCAGGCAATGTTTTATAAACTCTCCAGTGTCCAGTGCTTTAGTTCCTTAGCCCAGTGCAACTGTAGTTTCTTGTTTTTTGCTGAAAGAAGTGGAACTCTGTAAGGTCGTCGGATGCCATACACCAATCGTGTCATGGTATGACGAGCATTCTTTTATGGGTCTTTGGGCACCAAAGTTGTACTGGACTGTCAGTTGACTAACTGTAGCCCATCTGTTGCACTGCACAATGTGTCAGCCTCCTTTGTCCTCTTTCATCAATGACCATTTTTCAACCACTGGCCTGCCGTCGGCTGGATGTCCTTTAGGTGGTGGACCATTCTTGATACACAAGGAAAACTTTTGAGATTGAAAAACCCAACAACTTTGCAGTTCTTGACACCGGTACGCCTGGCACCTACTACCATATCCCTTTCAAAGGCACTTACATATTTTGTCTTGCCCATTCACCCTCAATGGCACACATACACAATCCATGTCTCAGTCGTTTCAAGGCTTAAAAATCCTTCTTTAACCTGTCTCCCCTTCATCTACACTGATTGAAGTGGATTTAACAGGATTCACCTTGTCAGTCCGTCATTGAAAGAGCAGGTGTTCCTGATGGCTATACACTCAGTATAAAGTGCCTTCGGAAAGTATTCAGACCCCTTGATTTTTTACACATTTTATTAGAACCCAAAACAATGCAAGAAAGAACAAGTCTTGGAATGTCCATGAGTGGCCCAGCCAGAGCCCTGACTTGAACCTGATCAAACATCTCTGGAGAGACCTTAAAACAGCTGTGCAGCAATGCTCCCCATCCAACCTGACAGAGCTTGAGAGGATCTGCAGAGAAGAATTGGAGAAACTCCCAAAAATACAGGTGTGCCAAGATTGTAGTGTCATACCCATGAAGACTTGAGGCTGTAATCACTGTGTGTAGATTGATGAGGGGGAAAAACGATTTAATCCATTTTAGAATAAGGCTGTAAAGTGCAGGGGGTTTCCTCCATAATCTTTTTACTGTTGCCTAGGTTTTAACTTCAACCCATTAGTATGTATATAATCCTTTATGACCATATGTACCTCTGTGATTAATTATGATTGACTGTGCACTGAAGTGAATTGAATTGTTTCCACACCCACCATGCGTCATGTGTGTAATGGTCATGTGAGATGTAATGTGTATATTTTGGGAAGTGAACACTCAGTTTGTTTGTTTGAAATGACAAAGCTCAGTTTTGGATGGAAACATTGTCAATAAAGCGGTGAATTGGGAGCTTTAACAGTGTTCAAACTTGTTCTTAACTGTAAGTAAAACAGAAAACAAGTAACCTCAGCTACACTGTGCAAGACTGTAATAGCTGAAAAGAGACTTTCCAAAGGGAACTAGCATAGTTACTGTATGTAGCTTACTGTAAGTAGCACAACACAAAAACTATGGTAAACCCAGCTATACACTGTGAGGATAAACATTACTGTAATAGATCTGTCAGTTTCTATTTAAAGGATAGTTACTGTCTGTACTGTAAAGTGTAACACCTATAGTAAACACAGGTACAATCAAATCAAATGTTATTTGTCACATGCTCTGAATACAACAGTGTCGTCGGTAGACCTTACCATGAAATAATTAAGTTACAATTCCTTAACCAACAATGCAGTTAAGGAAGAGAAGAGTTACGAAAAGATTTACAAAATAAAATAAATTATAAAAAAGTAACACAATAAAATAACAATAATGAGGCTAAATACAGGGGGTAAAAAAAGGGGGGGTGGTCAATGTAAATAGTGTGTGTGTGGGGGGTTAATATAAATAGTGTGTGTGTGGGTGGTTAATGTAAATAGTGTGTGTGTGTGGGGGGTCAATGTAAATAGTCCAGGTAGCCATTTGATTAACTGTTCAGCAGTCTTATGGCTTGTTGGTAAGGCTGTTTGGACCTAGACTTGGCACTCCGGTACCGGATTCTTTGACCATTTTTAGGGCATTCCCAGGTATAGAGGTCATGGATGGCAAGAAGCTTGGCCCCAGTGATGTACTGGGCTAAAAGCACTACCCTTTGTAGTGCCTTGCGGTCAGATGCCGAGCAGTTTTCATACCAGGCGGTGATGCAACCAGTAAGGATGCTCTCGATGGTGCAGCTGTAGACATTTGAGGATCTGAGGAACCATGTCAAATCTTTTCAGTATCCTGAGGGGGAATAGGCATTGTCGTTCCCTGTTCATGACTGTCTTGATGTGTTTGGACAACAATAGTGTGTTAACGATGTGGACACCAAGTAACTTGAAGCTCTCGACCGGCTCCACTACAGCCCACTTGATGTGAATGAGGGTGTGCTCAACACTCCTTTCCTGTAATCCATGATCAGCACCTTTGTCTTGAAGGACAGGTTGTTGTCCTGGCACCACACTGCCGGGTCTCTTACCTCCTCCCTATAGGCTGTCTCGTCATTGTCGGGGATCAGGCCGACCACCGTTGTGTCGTCGGCAAACTTAATGATGGTGTTGGAGTGGTTCTTGGCCACGCATTCTTGTGTGAACAGGGAGCAAAGGATGGGACTGAGCATGCACCCCTGAGGGGCCCCCGTCTTGAGGATCAGCGTAGCAGATGTGTTGTTGCCTACCCTTACCACCTGGGGAAGGCCCTTCAGGAGGTCCAGGATCCAGTTGCAGAGGTTGGTGTTTAGTCCCAGGATCCTTAGCTTAGTGATAAGCTTTCAGGGCGCTATGGTGTTGAATGCTGAGCTGTAGTCAATGAACAGCATTCTCACATACGTGTTCATTTTGTCATCTGTGGATCTGTTGGGGCGGTATGCAAATTGGAGTGGGTCTAGGGTTTCTGGGATGATGGTGTTAATGTGAGCCATGACCAGCCTTTCAAAGCACTTCATGGCTACAGACGTGAGTGCTGCGGGTCGGTAGTTATTCAGGCAGGTTACCGTGGTGTTCTTGGGCACAAGGACTGTAATAGAGCTGAGATGTGAGATTCCATTGGATGTAGTGGAAAATGAAGCCGACAGTGTAATATTACTGTCTATAGTAAACACTGCGCAATACTGTATGATAGTATATAATAAGACCTACAGTATCAGCCTTAGTCACGTACACTATCCGTGAAGGGACGTTCTACCTCACACACGTTTAGTGCTTATTTCTTGCTATATACGTGGGGGTTCAGGTTGGCAGGACTTAAGGGAAAGTGTGTCGACCGATTAATCGGAATGGTAATTTTGGACGCCAATTTATTTTTCTTAGTTTCTTTTTTTACACCTTTATTTAACCAGGCAAGTCAGTTAAGAACACGTTCTCATTTTCAATGACGGCCTAGGAACAGTGGGTTAACTGCCTTATTCAGGGGCAGAACGACAGATTTTTTACCTTGTCAGCTCAGGGATTCAATCTACCAACCTAACGGTTAACTAGTTCAACGCTCTAACCACCTGCCTCGCGAGGAGCCCGCCTGTTACGCGAATGCAGTAAGAAGCCAAGGTAAGTTGCTAGCTAGCATTAAACTTATCTTATAGAAAACAATCAATCATAATCACTAGTTAACTACACAGGGTTGATGATATTACTAGTTTATCTAGCGTGTCCTGCGTTGCAGTGCACATTCGCGAAAAAGATCTGTCGTTGCTCCAACATGTACCTAACCATAAAATCAATACACAGAAGTATATATTTTTAAACCTGCATATTTTGCTAAAATAAATCCAGGTTAGCAGGCAATATTAACCAGGTGAAATGATGTCACTTCTCTTGCGTTCATTGCACGCAGAGTCAGTGTATATGCAACAGTTTGGGCTGCCTGGCTCATTGCGAACTAATTTGCCAGAATTGTATGTAATTATGACATAACATTGAAGGTTGTGCAATGTAACAGCAATATTTAGACTGATGGATGCCACACATTAGATAAAATACGGTTTGTAATACTGTGTATTACCCAGGTTGGTACACTGTCACTAAAAGTCATTAAAAACAGGGACAAAACGCAAACGAGATGACACAAGCCAAACCAAGTGGGGGGACAGCAGAGCACTCAGATGGTAAGGCTAGCTAGCTGCTCCAAGCTATTGAATTGCTGCGGCTATGTCACGGCTGGCTGAAGGACTGGACCAAGGTGCAGCATGGTAAGCTTACATTTTCTCTTTATTAATGAAAAATGACGCCGTCAAAACAAAGAACAAAACCAAACCGTGAAGCTTTGGGCTATGTGCCCTGAACAACTACAAAGTTAACTTCCCACAAAACAGGTGGGGGAAAGGGTACCTAAGTATGGTTCTCAATCAGAGACAACAATAGACAGCTGACTCTGATTGAGAACCACACCCGGCCAAACACATAGAAATAGAAAATCATTGAACATAGACTGCCCACCCAAATCACACCCTGACCAAACCAAAATAGAGACATAAAACGCTCTCTACGGTCAGTGAGTGACAGGCTATGCTTCTGCGCTGATTCACAGGCAGTAATGTAAGGGGGTCAGCCTTATCACCACCCGGTACACGGGATTCATCTGAGATCCTTACTCTGAATGTATTCTGCAGCGCAGAAGGATAACCTGTTGGAGTGATCCAATATAGTGATACAATATAACTCCCTGGACATCCTGGAAAAGAGCCGTAATGAACCAACACAGTCAAGCAGACAAACTGGGCTGAGATGTTTCATGGCCTGGCTAAGTGAAAAGGGAACAACTTTCTCTTTTAAGACAACTACGAAAGGGTTGAATACTATTCAGGGGAGTTTTATGGCAGTGTGAGGAATATTAAGGGTGGAATGTTCAGGCTGAGCAGCTACACGGGTCTCTGTACCCAGTTAAACTGCTACATAACAACTCCCCTCTGAGCCTTTCCTGGTGTCTAATGAAAGACTCAACATCCAACAACATCTTCGTGGGCACCGTTAAGCAACTGCAGCGACAGGGGAAGGACAAGGCAACGCACCATGCAGCCATCAGTGAGCAGGACCACAGGAAGATAAAGAAGTCAACAGCAGTAGAACCAGACACACCTGAGGGGCTCGTAATGAAAACTTTACAAGAAGAGGCACCGAGGGAAACTAACAACTGGCTTTTACCTGGACTATATTATCTGGTGAAAGGATGAAATAAAACTAAGTTACTCATTAAAACTACATTTTTAATGAAAACATGTTGTTAATATTTTATGTTATTATTATTATTATTATTATATTATTTTCATATGTTGGTAGCCGTTTTATAAAAGCAATAAGGCTCTCGAAACTGGGAATGATCATGAATACCCTCCTAAGAACAGCCCTTAGTCAGGAGTTATTCACATGATAATCCACAGGTTCTCATGCCTTATTACTTAAATATAAATGAAAAGAATGCTGTGAATATAAATCCTGTCCACAATAACAAGTGTTTTATACTGTAGTGCTGATAAAATTAAGTTGGGTACTTCCTTACCTGTGGTGAGGGTTGTTGACACCAGTTGACTTTTCTTTCCATTTTCCAGCACAGTGCAGACAGTGACAGAGTACTGAGTAGCAGGTTTCAGGTCAGAGTGAGTGAAGCTGGGTGAAGATGTGGTAGTGATGTGTGGTTCTGTCCCTGGACAGTGGTAGGAGATCTGGTAATGATGTTGGGTTTGGTCCAGTCCTGGTGGCTGGTTCCAGCTAACAGCAGCTGATGTGGTGTCCACTGAGTCAACAGTCAGCTGGTCTGGAGCAGGAAGTACTAAGAGAAAATAGATTATTGTTAATGTTACAGTTTTACTCCAGAAAAAAACTACAGTACAGAAAGTAGAATAAGTCCAGGAATAAACATGTCTGTAACTTCTTTTGATTTGGGAAGAAATACATTAAAAATAGAAGTCACAACAGAAGTTGATTTGTAATGTAACAAAATATCTGTTCTAGCTACTGGTAAAGAGATATCTCTCTAGTTACTGCTAAAGAGATACCTCTAGTTAATGGTAAAGTGATACCTCTCTAGTTAATGGTAAAGAGATATCTCTCTAGTTACTGGTAAAGAGATATCTCTCTAGTTAATGGTAAAGAGATCTCTCTAGTTACTGGTAAAGAGATATCTCTCTAGTTACTGGTAAAGAGATATCTCTGTAGTTACTGGTAAAGAGATATCTCTGTAGTTAATGGTAAAGAGATATCTCTCTAGTTAATGGTAAAGAGATACCTCTAGTTACTGGTAAAGAGATATCTCTGTAGTTACTGGTAAAGAGATATCTCTGTAGTTACTGGTAAAGAGATATCTCTGTAGTTACTGGTAAAGAGATATCTCTGTAGTTACTGGTAAAGAGATATCTCTGTAGTTACTGGTAAAGAGATATCTCTGTAGTTACTGGTAAAGAGATATCTCTCTAGTTACTGGTAAAGAGATATCTCTCTAGTTACTGGTAAAGAGATATCTCTCTAGTTACTGGTAAAGAGATATCTCTCTAGTTACTGGTAAAGAGATACCTCTAGTTACTGGTAAATATATATCTCTCTAGTTACTGGTAAAGAGATATCTCTGTAGTTACTGGTAAAGAGATATCTCTGTAGTTACTGGTAAAGAGATATCTCTGTAGTTACTGGTAAAGAGATATCTCTGTAGTTACTGGTAAAGAGATATCTCTGTAGTTAATGGTAAAGAGATATCTCTGTAGTTACTGGTAAAGAGATATCTCTCTAGTTACTGGTAAAGAGATATCTCTCTAGTTACTGGTAAAGAGATACCTCTAGTTACTGGTAAATACATATCTCTCTAGTTACTGGTAAAGAGATACCTCTAGTTACTGGTAAATATATATCTCTCTAGTTACTGGTAAAGAGATACCTCTAGTTACTGGTAAATATATATCTCTCTAGTTACTGGTAAAGAGATACCTCTAGTTACTGGTAAATATATATCTCTCTAGTTACTGGTAAAGAGATATCTCTCTAGTTAATGGTAAAGAGATACCTCTCTAGTTAATGGTAAAGAGATACCTCTCTAGTTACTGGTAAATATATATCTCTCTAGTTACTGGTAAAGAGATATCTCTCTAGTTAATGGTAAAGAGATACCTCTCTAGTTACTGGTAAAGAGATACCTCTCTAGTTACTGGTAAAGAGATATCTCTCTAGTTAATGGTAAAGAGATACCTCTCTAGTTACTGGTAAAGAGATACCTCTCTAGTTACTGGTAAAGAGATATCTCTGTAGTTACTGGTAAAGAGATACCTCTAGTTACTGGTAAAGAGATACCTCTCTAGTTAATGGTAAAGAGATACCTCTAGTTACTGGTAAAGAGATATCTCTAGTTACTGGTAAAGAGATATCTCTGTAGTTACTGGTAAAGAGATATCTCTCTAGTTACTGGTAAAGAGATATCTCTAGTTACTGGTAAAGAGATATCTCTAGTTACTGGTAAAGAGATATCTCTCTAGTTACTGGTAAAGAGATATCTCTAGTTACTGGTAAAGAGATATCTCTAGTTACTGGTAAAGAGATATCTCTAGTTACTGGTAAAGAGATATCTCTGTAGTTACTGGTAAAGAGATATCTCTGTAGTTACTGGTAAAGAGATATCTCTGTAGTTACTGGTAAATAGATACCTCTAGTTACTGGTAAAGAGATACCTCTAGTTACTGGTAAAGAGATATCTCTAGTTACTGGTAAAGAGATATCTCTAGTTACTGGTAAAGAGATACCTCTAGTTACTGGTAAAGAGATACCTCTAGTTACTGGTAAAGAGATACCTCTAGTTACTGGTAAAGAGATACCTCTCTAGTTACTGGTAAAGAGATACCTCTCTAGTTACTGGTAAAGAGATATCTCTGTAGTTACTGGTAAAGAGATACCTCTAGTTACTGGTAAAGAGATATCTGTAGTTACTGGTAAAGAGATATCTCTAGTTACTGGTAAAGAGATATCTCTGTAGTTACTGGTAAAGAGATACCTCTAGTTACTGGTAAAGAGATATCTCTCTAGTTACTGGTAAAGAGATATCTCTGTAGTTACTGGTAAAGAGATACCTCTAGTTACTGGTAAAGAGATATCTGTAGTTACTGGTAAAGAGATATCTCTGTAGTTACTGGTAAAGAGATACCTCTCTAGTTACTGGTAAAGAGATATCTGTAGTTACTGGTAAAGAGATACCTCTAGTTACTGGTAAAGAGATATCTCTGTAGTTACTGGTAAAGAGATACCTCTAGTTACTGGTAAAGAGATACCTCTAGTTACTGGTAAAGAGATATCTGTAGTTACTGGTAAAGAGATACCTCTAGTTACTGGTAAAGAGATATCTCTGTAGTTACTGGTAAAGAGATATCTCTGTAGTTACTGGTAAAGAGATACCTCTAGTTACTGGTAAAGAGATACCTCTAGTTACTGGTAAAGAGATATCTGTAGTTACTGGTAAAGAGATATCTCTCTAGTTACTGGTAAATATATATCTCTCTAGTTACTGGTAAATATATATCTCTCTAGTTACTGGTAAAGAGATGATGGGCTGTAACAAGTTGAGGTAGATCTCTTACTAGTGCAGATGGTTGTAGAGACAGGTTCACTCTCTTCCCCATTGTTCAGCACAGTTGAGATGCTGACAGTGTACTCAGTACCAGGTTGCAGGTTTGAGAAGGCTTTGTGGCAGTCTTTAGTATTCTCTGCATGGATGTCTGCTCCTGGGCTGCAGTAGGATATGAGGAAGCGTTGTGGAACTTTCTCCATCCCTTCAGCCTTAGTCCAGTGGAGAGTGAAGGTGGTATATTTCAAATTGTCTACCTTTAAGTCTCTGGGTGGGACCACTGGAACAAAAATAATGTTTTAACAAGATCCATAAAAAACAACAAAGTATGCCAGTAAAACATGACTAAAACCAAACTCTTTACCTGTGAATACAGATGCTGAGATCCATCTGCTTTGTCTTCCATCTTTTCCCTCTGTGGACACACTGAACTGGTACTTTTCACCAGGTTGGAGACTGCTTATTTTAAGATGATACCCGCCTTTCACTCTTGTTGAGCTTGTTTCCCCATCACAATCCCAGATGACCCGGAACTGGTGGGGTCCTTTAACCCCCTGAGGAGAACTCCAGCTCAGAGACACAGAGTCTGACGTCAGCAACAGGACCTGGAAGTCACCAGGAGGGGGCAGCACTGGTAAAGGAATAATGAGAGAGAAAAACAGACTTAATTGACAATAAAATTACATAAACGGGTGTATTATTCATCCCAGCAGTAAAGGGACAACAATTGATATCTTAGTAAATGTATCCTCTTAAATGTAGATTTAAATTAAATAATATTGTTTGAGTCAGTTTATTCTGTGTCCATACCTACCATCATCTGAGGCCAGCATTTTCTGTTTGTCGCCATCAAAACTCTTACGCTGTGAAAACCAAAGAAAAAGTCAATCCTTTTTCTGAAACATGTTATTTTTCTCTTGACACATAAACACTTATTTATCCATCCACTGTACATCAGGCAATGAAGAGAATGAAAACAAACCAGGATCTACCTGTCTTCCTGCTTTCTTTTTCTCAAGGAGGATGGTATCATGTCCTTTGTGGTTTGTCTCTGCACACTGACTACAGATCATCATCTGGTCTGTCCTACAGAACACATCCAGAGGACTGTAGACATGTTGGCAGAGTTTCAGCCCCAGGTCTCCAGTCACATCCACCAGTGTGTGTCTCTGCAGTGTTGCTATTGTATAGTGTTGTCTGATGTGGGTCTCACAGTAGGACACACTGCAGGTCTGACAGAACTTCACAGCTTGGACCTCAGAGCAGATATCACAGACCATCACTCCTGGCCTGATTGGGAATTGGAAAATAACAGTTATCATTGATCACAAGAACCTGACCCATTCAGTTTAACACATAATGGCCTGATAATATAACACATATATATAACACACCTGATCATAACAAGTCAGTTAAGAACAAATTCTTATTTTTACACCGGCCAAAGCCGGACGATGCCAATTGTGCGCCGCCATATGGGACATCCAATCACGGCCGGTTTTGATACAGTCTGGAATCGAACCAGGGTGTCTGTAGTGACGGCTCTAGCACTGAGATGCAGTGTCCTAGATCCCCCCGGAGCCCAAAACTATCTGATAACTTTCCATTATCATGATGTGTATTTTTGCTTTACATTAAGTCACATATTTTATTTTACGAGGTCAGCATTATTACAACATAGGCCTGTATTTACAACTAGGTGCACATCAGAATCTCACCATTTGTTTCGTAGAGAGTCTGCTCCTTTGAAATTAAGAGGGAAATCCATGGATTGCTCACTCTTCATAGATAGAAAACCAGAGGAAATAGACTCTGCTCTCTCTGGAGGGCCCCTAGTAGTACAAGGCCTTCACACAAAACACACACAAAAAGAATAAAACAGTAAATACTAAAACCAACCGAAATCTCCAATAATCCAATAATGTATTATATTCCCCTCTTCAACATAATAATGATCTGAATCACCATAATGTGAATTTTAGCTTCTCTTCTTCTAGCCAACTACATTAATTAACAATCATTATAGGAACTTATTGACTTTTCCAGGTAGAACATAGAATCTCACCCTTCATTTTGCTATAAGGTCCCCTCTTTGAAACTAATAGGGATATCCATTGACTTGTTACTCTTCATTAAAATATACAACCAGAAGAAAGAGACTGCTCTTTCAACGTGGCACCGTCATAGGACAAACCAACAAGTCAGTTTGTCAAATTTCTGCCTTGCTAGAGCTTCCCCGGTCAACTGTAAGTGCTGTTATTTTGAAGTGGAAACGTCTAGAGCAACAACGGCTCAGCCGCAAAGTGGTAGGCCAAACAAGCTCACAGAACGGGACCGCCGAGTGCTGAAGCGGGTAGCATGTAAAAATCGTTGGTCCTCGCTTGCAACGCTCACTACTGAGTTATAAATTACACCTGGAAGAAATGTCAGCACAACAACTCTTCTTCCGGAGCTTCATGAAATGGATTTCCATGGCCGAGCAGCCGCAAACAAGCCTAAAATCACCATGCGCAATGCCAAGCGTCGGCTGGAGTGGTGTAAAGCTCGCCGCCATTGGACTCTGTAGCAGTGGAAACGCGTTCTCTGGAGTGAAGAATCACGCTCCACCATCTGGCAGTCTGACAGACATATCTGGGTTTGGTGGATGCCAGGAGAACGCTAGCTGTCCTAATGCCTAATGCCAACTGTAAAGTTTGGTGGAGGAGGAAAAATGGTCTGGGGCTGTTTTTCATGGTTCGAGCTAGGCCCCTAAGTTCCAGTGAAGGGAAATCTTAACCCTAGAGTATACAATGACATTCTAGATGATTCTGTGCTTCCAACTTTGTGGCAACAATTTGGGGAAGGCCCTTTCCTGTTTCAGCATGACAATGCCCCCTGTGCACAAAACGAGGTCCATACAGAAATGGTTTGTCAAGATTGGTGTGGAAGAACTTGACTGGCCTACACAAAGCCCTGACCTCAACCCCATTGGACACCTTTGGGATGAATTGGAACGCTGACTACAAGCCAGGCCTAATCACCAACCTCAGTTCCTGACCTCACTAATGCTCGTGGCTGAATGGAAGCAAGTCCCCGCAGCAATGTTCCAACATCTTGTGGAAAGCCTTCCCAGAAGAGGATGTTATAGCAGCAAAGGGTGGACCAACTCCATATTAATGTCCATCATTTTGGAATGAGATGTTTGATGAGCAGGTGTCCACATACTTTTAGTCATGTAGTGTATCTACCTCAAATACCTCTTATCTCTGCACATTGATCTGGTGGTATTGGTACTTCCTGTATATAGCTCCACATGTATCTGGTACTTCCTGTATATAGCTCCACATTTATCTGGTACGTCCTGTATATAGCTGCACATTTATCTGGTACTTCCTGTATATAGCTCCACATGTATCTGGTACTTCCTGTATATAGCTCCACATTTATCTGGCACTTCCTGTATATAGCTCCACATGTATCTGGTACTTCCTGTACATAGCTCCACATTTATCTGGTACTTCCTGTATATAGCTCCACATGTATCTGGTACTTCCTGTATATAGCTCCACATTTATCTGGTACTTCCTGTATATAGCTCCACATTCATCTGGTACTTCCTGTATATAGCTCCACATTTATCTGGTACTTCCTGTATATAGCTCCACATTTATCTGGCACTTCCTGTATATAGCTCCACATTTATCTGGCACTTCCTATATATAGCTCCACATTTATCTGGTACTTCCTGTATATAGCTCCACATTTATCTGGCACTTCCTACATATAGCTCCACATTTATCTGGTACTTCCTGTATATAGCTCCACATTTATCTGGCACTTCCTACATATAGCTCCACATTTATCTGGTACTTCCTGTATATAGCTCCATTCTTGTGTATTTTATTTGATTCCTATTGTTACTATTTTATTAAATGTTTTATTTTATTATAATTTTTAATAAAAGCATTTCATTATTTGTATTGTTAATTGTAAAGCTCTGTATCCTTGGGAAGGGCTCGTAAGCAAGCATTTCTTGGAAATACCAGTTGTATTCGGCGCATGTAACAAATACAATTCTATTTGATCTACCACTGGCCCTTGATTTGTCCACAGTAATTTATGATTAGAATTAAAGCAATTAAAACATCTCATCATGCTTAGGGTCATTATAGGGGCGGCAGGTAGCCTAGCGGTTAAGAGCGTTGGTTTGAATCCCGAGCCAGCAAGGTGCCATTCTGCCCTAGAGCAAGGCAGAGAGCAAGGCAGTTAACCCCCGAACAACAACTGCTCCCCGGGCGCCAATGACGTGATGTTGATTAAGGTAACCCCCCACACCTCTCTGATTCAGAGAGGTTGGATTAAATGTGAAAGACACATTTCAGTTGAACGTATTCAATTATGCAACTGATCTAGGTTTCCCCTGGAATAAAGTGTTCTGTTTACTATGTAACTTACTATGCAGTAACTCAGTATCTTTCATAGAAATCAGATGGATATATTATATTTGACAGGAATTATTGGTCAAAATCCTCATGTTAATCTATTACAAAATTATAATATTAAACAAGCACACACCTCATATCAGGGTCCATGGTCTCATCAAGATCCTTGTATGGTGACCCATCCTTACATCTTTCTTTAGGGATGGCTCCACCCCCAGCCCCCTGATGATAACTCATTATAACTCTCAGAGAGGAGACCTCACAATGCTGAAGAGGACTGGTCTAGTCCCATATCAATCTGATGATAACTCATTATAACTCTCAGAGAGGAGACCTCAGAATCCTGAAGAGGACTGGTCTGGTCCCATATCAATCTGATGATAACTCATTATAACTCTCAGAGAGGAGACCTCAGAATCCTGAAGAGGACTGGTCTGGTCCCATATCAATCTGATGATAACTCATTATAACTCTCAGAGAGGAGACCTCACAATGCTGAAGAGGACTGGTCTGGTCCCATATCAATCTGATGATAACTCATTATAACTCTCAGAGAGGAGACCTCAGAATCCTGAAGAGGACTGGTCTAGTCCCATATCAATCTGATGATAACTCATTATAACTCTCAGAGAGGAGGTCTCACAATCCTGAAGAGGACTGGTCTAGTCCCATATCAATCTGTAAATTAGAAGAGTAAACAGCATTATATTAACACGTTTAAACACAAAAGCTAAGTAGAACTACTGTTGGCCTGCTGTGCTGGGGATGTAAGACATTATAATGATATTCTGTAAAGCATTTTAAACACAAAAGCTGAGTAGAACTACTGTTGACCTGCTGTGCTGGGGATGTAAGACATTATAATGATATTCTGTAAAGCAGTTTGCACTGAATGCAATTGTGAAAAGCACTATAGGTAGAAAAAGTGTTTATGAACAATAGCATTGCTTATTTTTTATTATTATTTATAAATAAAATATTTAACCCAGCAATATAGCCAAGGTTACCCAGTAAAGGTTTAGCCCTCTTAATTGTAGTCATTATATAATTAGGTTATTTCGCTGTCTTTTTCTGTCATCATCTTTTAGGAAATTGTATTGGCCTTGGCTGGACACGATCTAGCCCATCCTGGCAATGGCTAGATGGATTACATCTTATGTCAAATTGACTTCAAACTTGTTTGTCTTTTTGAATCTTAGTTAACCCTGAGCCTTTTTCTAACCTTAACCTAATTATCATAACATACTACGTTAATTATCCTAACCTGTTTTGTAATTTCTCATAACCTTCTACAAAGAGTCACTCCTGGTCAATTCTGACATAAACTGTATCCCTTCTAGACACCACGCCCTAACCATTGAAAATGATAGAGGCCTCTAGTGGCCAAAAGGCTGCGTTAGCATGGGCAGCGACATTGAAGATTCACCACCTTCCTGGTGACCCTGTTGGAGTCATGTCCAGCCGGGTCATCAGGAGGGATCAGGCAGTCCTGAAGAAGAAAATGTACTACTTTAAAAAGGAGATAGCATCAATGGTGCAGCCCCTGCTCTCTATCTCTATGGGCCAACGCAAAACCAAAGTGATTGCGTTTCTATGAATCCATTTTGTCCGGGTTGGATGGGTGTCATAGGCCGTATCCGAAATCTGTATTGCCTACTACTTACTAAAGCTACATAATGTTTACTATATACTATTTAGAAACGTACTGTTTACAACAAATGTCTGCAGTAAGCAACAAATATCAACATAGTAGACGCACCTTTCTTTTTTTTTTTACCTTTAGCCAAGTCAGTTAAGAACAAATTCTTATTTTCAATGACGGCCTATGAACAGTGGGTTAAGTACCTGTTCAGGGGCAGATCGACAGATTTGTACCTTGTCAGCTCCGGGGTTTGAACGGTTACTAGTCCAACGCTCTAACCACTAGGCTACCCTGCCGCCCCATTTGGTACAGTCCGTCCTTCCTCAAGTGTGCAGCGAATTATAGCCGAAATGAAACATGCTGGCATTTCAAGCATACTCCATTTCCCAAATTTCACATATAAAACGTTATATTTGCGCATACCTAAAATGCCTAAATATTCGGACACAACTGTACACATTTAATGGGACTCAATTAGGCCTATGACCGCCTATCAAAGTTTGGAAGAAATACATGTATACAATACACACGATTGTCTATTGTTTCTTTCATCACAATCAACTCTTATTTAAGGATAAATATATGAATATATCTGATAAAAAGCTTAAATATCAGCGTCTGGTAGCTGTGTAAAAAGAGAACACTTTTCGTGGTCTTCCTTGTGCGCACTCCGCCATTATGCCAGCGGGCCTAGTGGGGTACTAGATTTATTTACATGCCGTTTATTAGAAAGAAGTTGAAAAATCGGGCCTGTATTAAATATGTTTCGTTGAATAAGAATCGACTCCCAAAGAATCTTACACCTGACTTTCATAATAAAAATATGAACCTACCATTTCTCCTGCTGTCTTGCAAGTCGAAAACCCTGGGCTGAAGCCACAGAAAGAGAGAAAAGTGGTCGAATTTACTTTCAGTTTCTAACAGGAAAGAACTTACACAACAACTTCCGCATTTAAAAAAAAACAGGTCTACGTTTTCTAAGAGGCAGAATATGTAGTTCTAATACTGAAATATTGGTGGTGTCATATATAGATAGAGTCAAATGAATTAAAAACATCTGGAAATAACAGTACACATCTGATACATGTTGGTATTGGCATACGCCGCAAACTCTATTAAGAAAATTGTCCATTAACATGATTTGATCATGTGTGAATATGTCTTCAGCTCGTGGTTATTAAATGCAGTGAAGACACAAACAAGCATAGATCAGAAAACATTATACAGTATTAAATTTGTATCATATTTTTGTCATTCCTGTGATAGTTGTAATCACTCCTTTGTTCCTCTAGGTAGAGACAGAGGACTTTGTAGAGCTGATGGGTCTTGAGACCTTAGCAAAGATAGTGGAAATGAAAGGAGTGAAGGGACGCTTTCAGAGGTACAGAGACCATAGGAAGTAGTTTGGGGGTGGTGGTGGGGGTGCTGCGATTTGGGGGGGGGGGGGGGGGGGGGGGGGGTACAGCAATAGACACAAATAAACTGAACACATTAGGGCATTTAGTTATTTAAGAACAGTAATTTGTCATAAATTAATATTAATTTGTTGAGGTTGGTTGATACTTCATCTAATGTGTGTAAATCATTAGAATGTGTCCACAGATAGTCCTTAGATGAACTATAAATCAACCAACCAGCAACCCAGCAACAAACCAGCCAACCAGTCAAAACAATGACAAATGGTAATGTTACAGACTCTCATTGTACACAGCATTCACCTTGTTTACTACTTCCCTCTCTCAGCCTCTTGAAACACCTCATTGGTGTAGTGGCTTGTTGTACTGCACTGTAACAGGAACAGACAATGCAGAGACACTAAGCAAGGTCAGAACATTGACTGATATACACAGTGTACAAAACCTTAGGAATACCTTCCTAATATTGATTTTCAGCCCCCTTTTGCCCTCAGAAAAGCATCAATTTGTTGGGGCATGGACTCTACAAGGTGTTGAAAGCGTTACACAGGGAAGCTGGCCCATGTTGACACAAACCGGTGTGCCTGACACTTACTACCATACCCTGTTCAAAGGCACTTAAATATTTTGTCTTGCCCATTCACTCCCTGACTGAAACACATACACAATCCAAGTCTCAATTGTCTCAAGGCTTAAAAATCCTTATTTAACCTGTCTCCTCCCCTTCATTTACACTAATTGAAGTGGATTTAACAAGTGACATCAATAAGTGATCATAGCTTTCACCTGGATTTACCTGGTCAGTCTATGGAAAGAGCAGGTAATTGTTCATGTTTTGTACTCTCTATAGATATCAAATAATGAAGTCAAACAACTTGTAGAATGTACAGCAACCTCTTAAGGATCGGACCCTTCAATTTTCACCTAAAATGACATTCCCAAATCTAATTGCCTGTAGCTCAGGACCTGAAGCAAGAATATGCATATTCTTTATACCATTTGAAAGGAAACACTTTGAAGTTTGTGGAAATGTGAAAGAATATAACACATTAGATCTGGTAGAAGATAATACAAAGAAAAAACATTTGGTTTTTTTGTCACATCTTTTAAATGCTAGAAAAGGGACATAATATTACTTAGGAGAACAGGCGCACTTTAGATGTTGGCCACTAGATGGAAGCAGTGTATGTGAAAAGTTTTAGAGATATCCAAAGAACCATTGCATTACTGTTCAGAATGTTGTATCAGATCTGCCCAAATCTGCCTATTGGTTTATTGATACATTTTCAAGTGCAAAACTGTGCACTCTCCTCAAACAATAGCATGGTATTCTTTCACTGTAATAGGTACTGTAAAATGGACAATGCAGTTAGATTAACAAGAATTTAAGCTTTCTGCCCATCTAAGATATGTCTATGTCCTGGGAAATGTTCTTGTTTACTTACAACCTCATGCTAATCACATTAGCGCACGTTAGCTCAAGCGTCCCGAGGGCGGGACACCGATCCTGCAGAGGTTTAACTAAGGATTCTCATTGTATATTGTATCTGTTTACTACAGCTTCCACTGTAGTTCACTCTACTGCCCCACTGCCGTCACAACTTTCAACACCAAATCTATCCCTTTGATGCTCTCTTTCAAACGTTTCCACCCCCTCTCTCAGGATCCTCTCTCCTCTCTTCAATCTCTCTCTCAGGATCCTCTCTTCCTCTCTTCAATCTCTCTCTCAGGATCCTCTCCTCATCTTCTTCATTCTCTCTCTCAGGATCCTCTCTTCCATCTCTCTCTCAGGATCCTCTCTTCCTCTCTTCAATCGCTCTCTCAAGATCCTCTCATCGTCTTCTTCATTCTCTCTCTCTCTCAGGATCCTCTTCTCGTCTTCTTCATTCTCTCTCTCAGCCTCCTGGAACATCTCATTGCTGTAGTATCTTCCTCCATTCATCATGACCATCTTGTTTATCTTCTACAGCAGCTCAGTGACCTGAGAGGGATTCTGATCTTCATTGTTGAAGACATGATATCTCCCTTTACATTTCTGAGTAAAATCCTGAAGATCTGGATTACAATTATCCACAATGTATATACAGTGCCTTGCGAAAGTATTCGGCCCCCTTGAACTTTGCGACCTTTTGCCACATTTCAGGCTTCAAACATAAATATATAAAACTGTATTTTTTTGTGAAGAATCAACAACAAGTGGGACACAATCATGAAGTGGAACGACATTTATTGGATATTTCAAACTTTTTTAACAAATCAAAAACTGAAAAATTGGGCGTGCAAAATTATTCAGCCCCCTTAAGTTAATACTTTGTAGCGCCACCTTTTGCTGCGATTACAGCTGTAAGTCGCTTGGGGTATGTCTATCAGTTTTGCACATCGAGAGACTGACATTTTTTCCCATTCCTCCTTGCAAAACAGCTCGAGCTCAGTGAGGTTGGATGGAGAGCATTTGTGAACAGCAGTTTTCAGTTCTTTCCACAGATTCTCGATTGGATTCAGGTCTGGACTTTGACTTGGCCATTCTAACACCTGGATATGTTTATTTTTTAACCATTCCATTGTAGATTTTGCTTTATGTTTTGGATCATTGTCTTGTTGGAAGACAAATCTCCGTCCCAATCTCAGGTCTTTTGCAGACTCCATCAGGTTTTCTTCCAGAATGGTCCTGTATTTGACTCCATCCATCTTCCCATCAATTTTAACCATCTTCCCTGTCCCTGCTGAAGAAAAGCAGGCCCAAACCATGATGCTGCCACCACCATGTTTGACAGTGGGGATGGTGTGTTCAGCTGTGTTGCTTTTACGCCAAACATAACGTTTTGCATTGTTGCCAAAAAGTTCAATTTTGGTTTCATCTGACCAGAGCACCTTCTTCCACATGTTTGGTGTGTCTCCCAGGTGGCTTGTGGCAAACTTTAGACGACACTTTTTATGGATATCTTTAAGAAATGGCTTTCTTCTTGCCACTCTTCCATAAAGGCCAGAATTGTGCAATATACGACTGATTGTTGTCCTATGGACAGAGTCTCCCACCTCAGCTGTAGATCTCTGCAGTTCATCCAGAGTGATCATGGGCCTCTTGGCTGCATCTCTGATCAGTCTTCTCCTTGTATGAGCTGAAAGTTTAGAGGGACGGCCAGGTCTTGGTAGATTTGCTGTGGTCTGATACTCCTTCCATTTCAATATTATCGCTTGCACAGTGCTCCTTGGGATGTTTAAAGCTTGGGAAATCTTTTTGTATCCAAATCCGGCTTTAAACTTCTTCACAACAGTATCTCGGACCTGCCTGGTGTGTTCCTTGTTCTTCATGATGCTCTCTGCGCTTTTAACGGACCTCTGAGACTATCACAGTGCAGGTGCATTTATACGGAGACTTGATTACACACAGGTGGATTGTATTTATCATCATTAGTCATTTAGGTCAACATTGGATCATTCAGAGATCCTCACTGAACTTCTGGAGAGAGTTTGCTGCACTGAAAGTAAAGGGGCTGAATAATTTTGCATGCCCAATTTTTCAGTTTTTGATTTGTTAAAAAAGTTTGAAATATCCAATAAATGTCGTTCCACTTTATGATTGTGTCCCACTTGTTGTTGATTCTTCACAAAAAATACAGTTTTATATCTTTATGTTTGAAGCCTGAAATGTGGCAAAAGGTCGCAAAGTTCAAGGGGGCCGAATACTTTCGCAAGGCACTGTATACTGAACAAAAATATAAACGCAACATGTAAAGTGTTGGTACTATGTTTCACGAGCAGAAATAAAAGATCCCAGAAATGTTCCAAACGCACAAAAAGCGTATTTCTCTTAAATGTTCAAATGTAAATCATCCCTGTTAGTGAACATTTCTCAGTGTCCATCCACCTGACAGGTGTGGCAGATCAAGAAGCTGATTAAACAGCATGATCATTACACAGGTGCACCTTGCACTGTGGACAATAAAAGGCCACTCTAAAATGTGCAGTTTTGTCACACAACACAATGCCACTGATGTCTCAAGTTAAGGGAGTGTGCAATTGGCATGCTGACTGCAATAATGTCCACCAGAGCTGTTGCCACAGAATTTAATGTTAATTTCTCTAACATAACCCTTCTCTAACGTTGTTTTAGAGAATTTGGCAGTACATCCAACCGGCACTACAACCGCAGACCAAGTGTAACCACGCCAGCCCAGGAACTCCAAATCCGGCTTCTTCACCTACAGGGATCGTCAGAGACCAGCCACCCGGGCACCTGATGAAACTGGGGAGTATTTCTTTCTGTAATAAAGCCCTTTTGTGGGGAAAAACGAATTCTCCTTGGCTGGACCTTGCTCTCCAGTGGGTGGGCCTGAATCCCAAGTGGGTGGTGCTATGCCCTCCCAGGCCCACCCATGGCTCCGCCCCTGCGGATGTGAAATCATGTGAAATCCATAGATTGGGGCCTAATGAATTTATTTCAATTGACTGATTTCCTTATATGAACTGTAACTCAGGACATTTGTTGAAATTGTTGCATGTTGAATTTATATTTTTGTTCAGTATATAGCATCTAAACTTTTCCCATCCACCTGTCACGTCTGCTCCCGCGTTTCCCTTCCCCTGGCGCTTGAGGGCGCCAGATTACCCTGCATCACACGCTCCTGCCATCAATCATGCACACCTGCCTTCCCTCATCACTCGCATCAGCGTTATTGGACTCATCTGGACTCACTTATCTCCTGTTGATTTCCTCCCCTATATTTGTCAGTTCCCCAGCTCTGTTCCCTGCTGATTCATTGATTGTTTTTTGTCTTTGTTTTCTGTTTGCTGACGCTGTTCCTGTCTCGTTATATGTCCGTTATTTATTAAATGTTACTCCCCGTACCTGCTTCGTCTCTCCAGCGACATCTCATGTGACACCACCTCTCCTTCTGTCTTTCTGATGTAACAGTCATGAGATGCATTTGTTTCAATATCTTTCCTCCCCAGGATGGTGGTTCCTGCTGCACTCTTTCCAACTCCTGTCTTCCCCACCAGAACAATCCAGACCTCATGTTCTGTTGGATTACAATGAAAATGTTGTTGCCTTTGACATGAGTATAACCTTAATGTTCTTCCTGTTGGCACATTTACAAACATAATTTTTCTGTTAAATAGTTTTCCCTCCAAATTGAGTGGAACAAGGGATGGTATCAGTTCCTGGTGTGACCAGACAAGATAATGTATTTCTGTTAAATAGCTTCAGTGAAACAGTTTTCCCTCCATATACTAAATAAAGGGAGATCACCACATGAGAGCTGTGAGGACTCAAGGTATGTTACTGAACTGATTAAGTTGATGCAGATCTCTTACTAGTGTAGATAGTTGAATGAGGACCATGCTTTAACGCTGGTAGTAAAACAGAACCACTTGATCAGTTCAGGGTCAGATAATGACATGATGGTTTTAGAGTGCATTGATGGTGAGAAGTTGCCAACCACAGATCTAGGATCAGATTTCATCACTGTCAGTACAAACCTTAACAATAGGAAGTGTATATTAATTTGGCAGATCCAAAGGTTAGGGTTATTAGGGATACAATTGGTTAAGATTAGGTTTAAGCTTAGAGTTAATGTTACTCATAGTGTTATAGGTTTAGGGTTACACAGTGTTATAGGATTAGGGTTACACAGTGTTATAGGATTAGGGTTACACAGTGTTGTAGGTTTAGGGTTACACAGTGTTATAGGCTCAGGGTAACACAGTGTTATAGGATTAGGGTTACACAGTGTTATAGGTTTAGGGTTACACAGTGTTATAGGTTTAGGGTTACACAGTGTTATAGGTTTAGGGTTACACAGTGTTATAGGTTTAGGGTTACACAGTGTTAAAGGTTTAGGGTTACACAGAGTTATAGGTTAAGGGTTACACAGTGTTTATAGGATTAGGGTTACACAGTGTTATAGGTTTAGGGTTACACAGTGTTATAGTTTAAGGGTTACACACAGTTTTATAGGTCAGGTGATGCAATCACAAGTGGCAGTCTTTGGAACTCGCACCAATCACATTAGTTCTGCCCTAATAAGATTAAATAGCGAAACGTGATGGGAGACTAGTGATTCATTAAGCATCCGACCCATTTCAGTTGAGAGAAAGGTAATGTTCCAGGTCATCTGTTTTTGCAGTCTTTTTGAGCACATTATCTGATATCACAACACCTGAGGAATAGTTTTCAGCAACCCCATTCATGTGATATACATGGCTAAATAACAGTTGGCAAGTTACATTTCAAGCCTATGATCTCAAAATAGACTTGTTTAAAGCCCTCTGCTTTACACCTCTGAAGCCCTCCCATTGTCATGGTATATTTTCATAGAACGATACAGTGCAGAGGAGGCTGGTGGGATTAGCTATAGGAGGATGGGCTCATTGTAATTGCTGGAATGGAATGAATGGAATGGAGTCAAACATGTGGTTTCCATACGTTTGATATGTTTTATACCGTTACATTTAAACCATTCCAGCCATTACAATGAGTCCATCCTCCTATAGCTCCTACCACCAGCCTCCTCTGGTACAGTTTCATTGAATATCCTTTACTGAATCAAAGTGTATCGATGTGAACAAAATATTGATGTAGATGTTTACTTTCTGCATTTCTTTTTACTGTTTATGTTTATATTTTTACTCGGGAAAAGGTAGATATTCATAACTATGTAGCCTCTATAGCTCATGAAGCATTGTGGGAATACATTGATACATTGTTGTTCACTAACTCTGTAGACCAACTAGTGCAGAAATAAAACATGGAATGGAACATAGTGCATCAGTTATCAGTATAATGAAAACATGGACTGGACGACCAGTAATGTTCACTAGTAGGATACACTACAGTAGTTATCAGTATAATGAAAACATGGACTGGACTGCAAGTAATGTTCACCAGTAGGATACACTACAGTAGTTATCAGTATAATGAAAACATGGACTGGACGACCAGTAATGTTCACTAGTAGGATACACTACAGTAGTTATCAGTATAATGAAAACATGGACTGGACGACCAGTAATGTTCACTAGTAGGATACACTACAGTAGTTATCAGTATAATGAAAACATGGACTGGACGACCAGTAATGTTCACTAGTAGGATACACTACAGTCGTTATCAGTATAATGAAAACATGGACTGGACTATCAGTAATGTTCACTAGTAGACTACACTACAGTAGTTATCAGTATAATGAAAACATGGACTGGATCTCTGTAATGATCCCTGTAGTCTACAGTAGTTATCAGTATAATGAAAACATGGACTGGATCTCTGTAATGATCACTGTAGACTACGGTACACACATAAATAAGACTGTCTTTTAACAAATGAAGGTATCTGTCCAGCACTGCCTCAGTACTCTGATAATGTAATGCTGATGGCTGCTGTATTAGTTTAGTGTGATAAATCAGTTGATTTAGAGGGACTACTTGTAAAGGTGCATCATCATGTGATTTAGAGGGACTACTTGTAAAGGTGCACCATCATCATGTGATTTAGAGGGACTACTTGTAAAGGTGCACCATCATCATGTGATTTAGAGGGACTACTTGTAAAGGTGCACCATCATCACGTGATTTAGATGGACTACTTGTAAAGGTGCACCATCATCATGTGATTTAGATGGACTACTTGTAAAGGTGCACCATCATCACGTGATTTAGAGGGACTACTTGTAAAGGTGCACCATCATCATGTGATTTAGATGGACTACTTGTAAAGGTGCACCATCATCATGTGATTTAGATGGACTACTTGTAAAGGTGCACCACCATCATGTGATTTAGAGGGACTACTTGTAAAGGTGCACCACCATCATGTGATTTAGAGGGACTACTTGTAAAGGTGCACCATCATCATGTGATTTAGATGGACTACTTGTAAAGGTGCACCATCATCACGTGATTTAGATGGACTACTTGTAAAGGTGCACCATCATCATGTGATTTAGATGGACTACTTGTAAAGGTGCACCATCATCACGTGATTTAGAGGGACTACTTGTAAAGGTGCACCATCATCATGTGATTTAGATGGACTACTTGTAAAGGTGCACCATCATCATGTGATTTAGATGGACTACTTGTAAAGGTGCACCATCATCATGTGATTTAGATGGACTACTTGTAAAGGTGCACCATCATCATGTGATTTAGTTGATCATTTTCTTGCCAGTAGTTTCTAATTCAATTCTTGTCACCAACTGTAGAGTTGAATTTGTTTCAGACAGTCTATAGACTGTAGTATTCACCACTCCACCATTTTAGGCCATATGTATCTGATGGAGAACCGTGATTCATTAACCTCACAAGTAGCCTAGTAATTCATAAACACCTGACCCATTTAATCAAGAACAAGTGGTGTTTCAGATCCTCTTTATTTTGCAGTTACGCTACGAACTTATCAGATCTCACAGCGCCTGGAGAAGTATTTATCATGTCAGGAAACCCATTCATGTGACATAGAAATCTTGGTAACGCTTCATTTTAAAGGGGTCCATATTATAGTATAATTATATATGTGATTACACTAACAAGTATTGTCATTAATTGTAATAATTCATAGTTACACTGTAATAACAACATGCAACTGGTTGTAATTGCAGTCTTGTATGTACAGGGATGTAACAATGAATGCCTCTTACAGGGGCTGTTATGGTGACCATATTACAGCCACAACGGCAGTCACGAGTCAGGATGGCAGTCAAACTCCATGTGACCGATTAGTCACGGTAATTAGGCTTCTCTAAGCTCTGATGCTGCTGATGGTCATTAGTAGCCTACCAAACTTGATAACGGCCTGGTACTCAGCACTCTATTGTCCCTCTGATCACTCTGACATCAATGCAAATGTTATAAAAAAATCTAAGAAAAAAACATTTGATGAGAGCCCAAGAGCTCATGTTGCTCAACATTTCTAAAGGCTATGAAATTGCATGAGAAAACAGTGATGTTAAAAAGAGGAGGATCCCATCAGTTTTCTATAGGCTAGGCTTACTATATTTATTTCTCAACTTGCCTAATATTAAGTGTAACAGTATAGCTTTCGTCCCTCTCCTCGCCCCAACCTGGGCTTGAACCAGGCTCTGCACACATCAACACCCTCGAAGCATCACCCTCGAAGCTCGTTACCCATCGCTCCAGAAAAGCCGCGGCCCTTGCAGAGCAAGGGTAACAACTACTTCAAGGTCTCAAAGTGAGTGACGTCACCGATTGAAACGCTATTAACTCGCACCACCGCGCAAACTAGCTAGCCATTTCACATCGGTTACATAAGTTGGGAAAAGCGTCCTCCAATCGCTATTTCAGTGCATAGACGACATGTATTGTTTTCCCCTGTTTGAGACAGTTTTCAGCTGTGCTAACATAATTGCAAAAGGGTTTTCTAATGATCAATTAGCCTTTTAAAATTATAAACTTGGATTAGGTAACACACCGTGCCATTGGAACACAGGAGTGATGGTTGCTGATAATGGGCCTCTGTACGCCTGTGTAGATATTCCATTAAACATCAGGCGTTTCCAGCTACAACAGTCATTCACAACATTAACAATGTCTACACTGTATTTCTGATCAATCCGATGTTATTTTAATGCACAAAAAAGGTGCTTTTCTTAAAAATAAAAAAGAAATGTCTGAGTGACCCCAAACTTTTGAACGGTTGTGTGTGTATGTAATTATGCATATATATATATACATATATATATACATATATATATATATATATACACACATATATACAGTACATACATACATATATACACACATATATATATATATACAGTACATACATACATACATATATACACACATATATATATATATATACAGTACATACATACATACATATATACATATATATTGCATTCGGAAAGTATTCAGACACCTTTTGAATTTTTCCACAATGGATTGAATCTTGTTTTTTTTCATCAATCTACACACATTACCCATAATGCTTTTGGTGTATATTCTTATGTATAGTCATGCGCTGAAAACAGATATGCTACATTATCATTGGTCAATAAGTCACGGACAAAACCACAACCACTGGTCAGAGCATATGGATTAAATTCCCGCTTTCCTTTGGAAGCCAATAAAGAATGCATGTTCAGTTTGATTTAGCATCCTTAATCTAGAGTGTGAAAAACATACAGTACAGTGAACACAACCCACATGCTCCTGCAGCACAATTTAAAGGGATAGTTCATCCAAATTACAAACTGACACATTGGTTTCCTTACCTTGTAGTGTAACAGACTAGATTTAAAGGGATAGTTCGTCCAAATTCACAGGCATTCCTGTTATCACCCCTTTAATCCACTGCTTCCCTGCTTGATCATTCCGGCTGCTCCACACCACCTTCCACTTCTCTACTGCTTCACTCCGAGAGCTTTTTCCTTCTGCGCCATGTTCGGAGGTAAATAGTGCAGAGGAAGGGCAAGATAAGACGTGAGGGGAGCATGGAGGTGAGGAGGAGCATGGAGGTCAGGAGGAGCATGGAGGTGAGGAGGAGCATAAAGTGGTTCTGATGTTTAGGGAGGATGGGGGAGTAGGGGGCGATGAGTCTGATAAGGTTGACGGCTGTGATAAAAAAAAGTTGATGGGGGAAGTCGTCAAGCAACTAAGCAACAAGGAGTGGAGTTAGGGTAGATAGCCCAATCTACACTTCAAGGACCAGGTACTGCCAAATAAAGTAACCATAGGATATATGAGTTATTATGTGAGGGCTTATGTACCGAAGCCTTTAAGATGTTATAAATGCCAGAGGTTGAGGCACGTGGCAACAGCCTGTAAAGAGAAAAATAGATGTGCCAGGTGTGGAGAGGAGCATGAGTATGGGAAATGTGGGGATGGTGTAAACCCAAAGTGCCCCCCAGCTGTGGGGGTGCTCATCGTGTGATCAAGAGAGTAGGAGCATCATGAGTAGGAGCATCTAGACCGGGGATTATGGGGCAGGTGGGTGGCGATATGGTATACGTAGATAAGAGAAAGCTGGTGACGTTCATAGAAGGAGTTATCAACAGCACTGCTGAAGTAAAGTCTGAAACGGAGAAGATTAAGCTAATAGTGAAAGCTGTTGGGAGACATCTGAGTATGACAGGGTTGACATGGGAAGAGGTTGGAGATGACCTCAATCAGCGGAGGGTGGAGCCATGTATTACTGGATCTTAGTTATGGTGGTAATACAACAATGGAATGCTCCAAGCCTGTTGGCCAATGGGCAGGAGTTCAAGCAGTTCATTGTGGATATGCCAGCTAAGGCTGATGTGATCTGTGTGCAGGAAACATGACTCAAACCGAATGTGGAGTTTATAATACAGGGATATGTAGGGGTTCGTAGGGACAGAGATGTAGTGGGAGGGAGGACAGATATGTAGTGGTTCGTAGGGACAGATATGTAGGGGTTCGTAGGGACAGAGATGTAGTGGGAGGGAGGACAGATATGTAGTGGTTCGTAGGGACAGATATGTAGTGGTTCGTAGGGACAGATATGTAGTGGTTCGTAGGGACAGATATGTAGTGGTTCGTAGGGACAGAGATGTAGTGGTTCGTAGGGACAGATATGTAGTGGTTCGTAGGGACAGATATGTAGTGGTTCGTAGGGACAGATATGTAGTGGTTCGTAGGGACAGATATGTAGTGGTTCGTAGGGACAGATATGTAGTGGTTTGTAGGGACAGATATGTAGTGGGAGAGGGGGGATGTGCCACCTTCATGAAGCAAGGACTTCCCTACAGGATGCTAGGCAGAGGTATTGAACAGGAATATGTGGTGGTGGAGGTGTGGTTGAGAGGAGGGATGATAGTGGTAGTGAACTACTAGAATCTGTGTCAGGTATTGGACCTAGAAGTGCTGGAGAGGGTGGAGGGCCAGGATAGAAGTACGGTCATGTGGTGTGGGGATTTTAATGCCCACCACAACCAGCTCTGGGGGGGGATGAAAATGGACAAGTGATGGAATATCTGAATGGAAAGGAAAGATCTGAAGTGCCTGACTGATGGCTGAGGGACCAGGATGGATGCAGCCAGAGGGAAAGAGTCTGCCTTGCACCTGACTCTGGTATCTAGTGTGATGGCAGGAATCTGTGAGTGGGAGGTATGGGAGGAGTCGACAGTAGGGAGTGATCATTACCCCATAGTATGCACAGTAGGCCGGAGGGAGGAGATGTCAGTGGATGGAGTAGGCAGGTGGGTGCTTTGGAAGAGCAAAGTGGGATCCGTTTCAGGAGCTGAGTGAGCAGGTGATGGCTCAGGTGGATATGAGAGGGGATGTGGATAGTATGAATAACTGGGTGAGAACAGTGTTAGTGGGGGCAGCTACTGAGACTATACCTAAGAGTTCAGGGAGGAGGAGGAGGAAAGCAGTCCCATGGTGGACGGAGGAGTGTGGGGCAGCTACTGAGGCAATACCTAAGAGTTCAGGGAGGAGGAGGAGGAAAGCAGTCCCGTGGTGGACGTAGGAGTGTGGGGCAGCTACTGAGGCAATACCTAAGAGTTCAGGGAGGAGGAGGAGGAAAGCAGTCCCGTGGTGGACGGAGGAGTGTGGGGTAGCTACTGAGGCGATACCTAAGAGTTCAGGGAGGAGGAGGAAAGCAGTCCCGTGGTGGACGGAGGAGTGTGGGTCAGCTACTGAGGCGATACTTAAGAGTTCAGGGAGGAGGAGGAGGAGGAAAGCAGTCCCGTGGTGGACAGAGGAGTGTGGGGCAGCTACTGAGACTATACCTAAGAGTATGAGAAACTAAGAGAACTATCCATCAGTCTGATTCAGTATAAACAGGCCCAGGCCCTGGTGAGGAGAACTATCCATCAGTCTGATTCAGTATCAGCAGGCCCTGGTGAGGAGAACTATCCGTCAGTCTGATTCAGTATAAACAGGCCCTAGTGAGGAGAACTATCCATCAGTCTGATTCAGTATAAACAGGCCCTAGTGAGGAGAACTATCCATCAGTCTGATTCAGTATAAACAGGCCCTAGTGAGGAGAACTATCCATCAGTCTGATTCAGTATAAGCAGGCCCTAGTGAGGAGAACTATCCGTCAGTCTGATTCAGTATAAGCAGGCCCAGGCCCTGGTGAGGAGAACTATCCATCAGTCTGATTCAGTATCAGCAGGCCCGGGCTCTGGTGAGGAGAACTATCTGTCAGTCTGATTCAGTATAAACAGGCCCTGGTGAGGAGAACTATCCATCAGTCTGATTCAGTATAAACAGGCCCTAGTGAGGAGAACTATCCATCAGTCTGATTCAGTATAAACAGGCCCTAGTGAGGAGAACTATCCATCAGTCTGATTCAGTATCAGCAGGCCCTGGTGAGGAGAACTATCCATCAGTCTGATTCAGTATCAGCAGGCCCAGGCTCTGGTGAGGAGAACTATCCATCAGTCTGATTCAGTATAAACAGGCCCTAGTGAGGAGAACTATCCATCAGTCTGATTCAGTATAAACAGGCCCTAGTGAGGAGAACTA
Organism: Oncorhynchus mykiss; assembly: GCF_057628025.1. NCBI lineage: Eukaryota > Metazoa > Chordata > Actinopteri > Salmoniformes > Salmonidae > Oncorhynchus > Oncorhynchus mykiss. The sequence continues at coordinate 11,870,217 of NC_143040.1, read as the reverse complement.
TCCATCAGTCTGATTCAGTATAAACAGGCCCAGGCCCTGGTGAGGAGAACTATCCATCAGTCTGATTCAGTATCAGCAGGCCCAGGCCCTGGTGAGGAGAACTATCTGTCAGTCTGATTCAGTATAAACAGGCCCAGGCCCTGGTGAGGAGAACTATCCATCAGTCTGATTCAGTATCAGCAGGCCCTGGTGAGGAGAACTATCTGTCAGTCTGATTCAGTATCAGCAGGCCCTGGTGAGGAGAACTATCCATCAGTCTGATTCAGTATAAACAGGCCCTAGTGAGGAGAACTATCCATCAGTCTGATTCAGTATCAGCAGGCCCAGGCCCTGGTGAGGAGAACTATCCATCAGTCTGATTCAGTATAAACAGGCCCTAGTGAGGAGAACTATCCATCAGGCAAAGAGGTCATGTTGGCTTCGTTTCTGTGACACATTGGAAGGGTGACACCTGTGGGAGAAGTGTGGAGGATGATTAGGAGGATGAGTGGGGTCAGAGGGAAGTGGTATTATCCAGTGTTGACGAGTGGGAAGGATGTGGCAGTAACAGATGAGGACAAGGCAGAGATGATGGCCGAAGCGATGCTCCAAGTGCATAGCTCTGCAAATTTGTCACAGGAGGGGCAGAGAGAGGACGAGAGAGGAGAATCCTAGAGTGCTGGATTGTAGGGAGGATGTAAATGATGCGTTGAATGCCCCATTTACCATGGCAGAGAAGAAAAGGGCAATAGGTAGATGGTGGAGAAATGGCAGGAGCAGTGGAATAGAGATACTAAGGGCAGGCATTTATTTCAAATACAGAGGAAAGTTGGGGAAGGGAGAACTACAGGAAGGAACAGAAGAGAGGAGGCTATATTTACAAGATTAAGGTTGGGACACAGCCAGTTGAATAAGACCTTACATGTGATAGGAAAGCTTCCAACAGGAAAATGTGAGTATTTCCAGGAAACAGAGACAGTGGAGCATGTATTGATACAGTGTGGACATTATTGGAGGGAAAGAGAGGGGATGAGATCTAGTATGAGGGAGAAAGAGATACAGGACATTAGTTTAAAGAGTGCATTGAGTTGAACGTCATTAGATATAGTCTCAAATATTTTGTTATCTTTTTTTTAAGAGCAACGGGGCTGGCAGGTAGGATTTAGTTGCTCTCTGTCTCTGGCCCACACTCCAGTACAGTAGGTGGCGGTAAGACACCATAACGTTGGATGCCAACCGCTGATAAACCCCGCCGAAAAAGAAGTTCAGCTGGTGCTGTTATATAAATATTCATACACATAGCTCATATAAACAAAGACATTCCGTCGTAAGAACACATACACCCAGCCATAAGACTGACCCCCTCTTCCTTATATAAACACACATCTCATCTCCCTCTAACTGGCCGGTCCCAAGAGCAAAGAACTTTTGCTGTGCACCAATGGGGCCCGCTCTGGCTAGAGCAAGGCCCGCCTCCAACCCTCCGACCAGTCAAGAAGACCGAAACGACAAGACTCCACCTACTTTATTCTATGTATAAAAATGTATGTAACCATTGTATAGGCCTCTTTTTCACCTGGCTCCTTGCCGAGTTATGTGAACTAGGTCCGTGCACGTAAAACTGCGGGACAAGATATCTCTGACTCATTAAAACTGTATTTTGTTACAACTGAAATCCACTCTGTCCAGCGTCCGTGATTTGGTCTCAACTCTCCAGTATTTGAACACTAACAGTGCCGAGCCAAACTCGGCTAGTCGAACCGAACCAGTGCGCTCGTAAAGTCTCTTAAAAAAATACCTTCGTTTGAAAACCGAGAAGAAAGCGGCAATAGTCATGTTTGTCCATTTTGAGGCGCCGTAACCTGTACTTTCTCAAAATAGTCAAAGTGATTCTAACATAACTCAATAAATCTGTCATTCATTTTGATGTTTTTGCGCAATTTTACATCTAACTAAGATGTATAGTGCAGTATTTTTCAATGAAAACGAGTTGTCTCCAGTTGGACGACAACAAAGACCTTATTGTAGAGTCCTACTGTTGACCAATCACGGAGGAAGGGGTGTACATACACTTCGGCTCTGAACTTCGCCTTGCCTCCAGAAAATGTTTTGTGTGCCCGAACATCCGATAAACCATCGCCGATGTCCAAAACGTCAGAAAATGTCGTCATAATATATGCATGCAACTTTTCCGAACTGTTTCGGCTGGGAAGCGCGTGGACGCCTTCGTTATTATTATTATTATAGGCTATGGTCAGCCGTGAAAATGGGTATTGTCTCTAAACCTGAAGTCAAAGCCGCAGTTTGGGTGCATTTTGGTTTTAAGCCAAACGGCAAAGGAGAGCCCCATACTCTTGATGAGACTGTTTACAGGTTATGTCGGATTGTTTGTGTCAAAAGTGGAAACACGAGTAATGTAAAACATCCTACTGTTTTTCTGAGTTTATATCGGCAATGGATACTACTTCTCTGATCCATCATGTGAGTCTGCTCTGCTGTAAGTCATTTGCACTGGCATTGAAATCTACATTCAAATGTTGAATTCCTAACGTTTTAGAATTGTAGGCTTCGATGTGTTTTTCCCCAAGACTAAATTACCCAGTGTCGATTTCTCTCTCTCAATTTCACTCACTTCCATGCTGTGCATTTCGCATAGGCCAGTGGTATACCACGACGTTCTCTGTAGTTGTTTTCCTACATTTCCATGCAGCCCACCCATAGTACTCGATATTTCAATACTTGTATACACATTTTTCTCACTTTTTTTAAGTGAGACTGCACATTTGGTGACACTTGCAAAATTGAGCCCGGTATATCGAGTGCACGCATGCCTCGACGGGGTAGGTTACTGGGCGGTCAGTAGAACGAGCGCACCCAAATTGAAAGACCAGCCCTCAACCGAGTGTAGGCTACTGCTACGCGTAGATTATAATGGTCGGTCGTGAGAATGGATCTTGTCTCTAAACCCAAAGTCAAATCCGCAATTTGGGTGCATTTTGGTTTTAAGCCAAACGAGAAAGGAGAGCCTCAGAATATTGATGAGGCGGTTTGCCGGTTATGCCGGAGGATTGTTTTTGTCAAAGGAGGAAACACGAGCAATCTAAGACATCACCTGCGACTACGACACCCTGATATATTTTCTGAGTTTATATCGGCAACGTCTGGGCATGGGTACTATTTTGAGCCATCAGGTGAGTCTACATTCAAGGTAGCCTACATTCAAACGTTTTTAGAATTGTAGCCTATGCTTTTTTGGGGACATAATATTGTCTATTTTTTTTCTTTCACTCGCTGTCATGCATGATATACAACTCAATACTTGAACATGATTTGCTAACGCACCAAAACGCCTGAATATGATTGGTCAACCAGAGATGTCAGTCAAACTCTGTCCTCGATGAGAAAGAAGTATCGGATATCGCCTTTAAGGGTCACTGATATCGTACACATTAACTTGTTGTTCGTCGGATATGTTGCTGAATTTGTTGGCAATTAAGTAACAATGTACAGACGCGGTATATTCTGTAAACATTCTAAATTGGTAATTATTGTGTGTAAATCGATAACCGTTTAGGATTTCATCATCGGGAGGCCTAATCTTTAGGCTATATCGTGGTATCCAGGTAAACACTAGCAAATTTGAGCCATTGAACGATGGATCTAGTCTCAAAGAAACGAGCTACATCCACAGTCTGGGTTCATTTTGGTGTAAAACCAAATGATAAAGGGGAGCCTGAAAATAAGGAGGAGGCCATTTGTCGGTTGTGCCGAAGGATAGTTCCGTGCAAAACTGGGAGCCCGACCAACCTGAGATCACATTTAAGGGCTCACCACCCTGATGTGTTTTATCAACTCATGTATGGTGGTGTTGGAGCCTCCATTCGTCAATCATCAGAGACATCAGGTGTGTAATCAGCAAGTTATTTGCACCGTGTGTGTGTTGGGGATTGACAGGGACCTCACCATACGATATTATCACGATACATAGGTGCCAATACGATATGTATTGCGATTCGATATTGTGATTCAATGTCCAAACATATAACATTGCTCACTGTCTGCTTCAAAGGGGCAAGAGAGAGCCATGAACATGAGTTTTGATCAGTCACGGGAAGTCCTGTAAAAAAATAATCGCTGATGTTGTTTTTGCTCATCATTTTTTAAAACATGGAGAACAAGCTATGAAGAAATAATACTGGAGTTTTGGTGCAGGTACAACTGACCAGCACAAAAAAATATTTATATATCGTCAAATAATATCTCTATGTAACTGTATATATCCCCCCCCTCCAATAGTGTGTGTGTGTAAGAGAGGGAAAGAGACTGCAGTCTGCTTGCTCATATTCTATTTCTGGGGGTAGAGAACAGAGGTGTCCTGCTGCCAGCCTGATTCCGGTGTGCATTTTCCTCCATCCACAGTCCAGACAGCTTCTACTAATTTCCTCTCCACCTCTACCCAGGTTCAGAGCAGAGTCACCACTACAACAACGACAACGGCTCCCAAGGCAACTTCGGCAGTGGCCATGGTAACTTCGGCAGTGGCCATGGTAACTTCGGTGGTGGCCACGGTACTGACAGATCGCTTCACTTCATCCCAGACATGGTGGTCTGCGGTGAGCCATGGTTGGAGGGCGGTGACCCCCGTGCGGTGGGTTCCATCCCCCCGTGCCTCAGCCTCCGGAGGTGGGGCAGTGGGCCTGTGCCTGGGGGGTCAGCAGAGGAGGAAGAGGCAGGGGTGTTTGCCAAGACCCTGTCACTGCATCAGGGGTGGACGTTTGGACCCTTCGTAGGAGAGTTGACCCGCGGCCCTCTGAGTTGCCTCAAATACGCCTGGGCTGTGAGTATGGACAGATGGATATTAGTCTGGGCTGTCAGTATGGACAGATGGATATTAGCCTGGGCTGTGAATATGGACAGGTGGATATTAGCCTGGGCTGTGAGTATGGACAGGTGGATATTAGCCTGGGCTGTGAGTATGGACAGATGGATATTAGCCTGGGCTGTGAGTATGGACAGATGGATATTAGCCTGGGCTGTGAGTATGGACAGATGGATATTAGCCTGGGCTGTGAGTATGGACAGATGGATATTAGCCTGGGCTGTCAGTATGGACAGGTGGGTATTAGCCTGGGCTGTCAGTATGGACAGGTGGATATTAGCCTGGGCTGTCAGTATGGACAGGTGGATATTAGCCTGGGCTGTCAGTATGGACAGGTGGATATTAGCCTGGGCTGTCAGTATGGACAGGTGGATATTAGCCTGGGCTGTCAGTATGGACAGGTGGATATTAGCCTGGGCTGTCAGTATGGACAGGTGGATATTAGCCTGGGCTGTCAGTATGGACAGGTGGATATTAGCCTGGGCTGTCAGTATGGACAGGTGGATATTAGCCTGGGCTGTCAGTATGGACAGGTGGATATTAGCCTGGGCTGTCAGTATGGACAGGTGGATATTAGCCTGGGCTGTCAGTATGGACAGGTGGATATTAGCCTGGGCTGTCAGTATGGACAGGTGGATATTAGCCTGGGCTGTCAGTATGGACAGGTGGATATTAGCCTGATCCACCATCCTGACTAAATCGCGGTGTAACAGAATATTGTAGCGACCCTGGTTTATAAGCGCGGATATCGACTCTGCCACTTCAGCATGCTTTTGTGGCACAGTCGATGGCGCGCTGGGCGTCTGGCCAGAAGGTTGAGGGTTCGAGCCTTACTCCCTGCTGGTTTCATTACAATATGGAAGCTGTGTAACAGAGTATGTTCAGGGCCTTCAGAAAGTATTCACTTATTCCACATGTTGTTGTTATAGCCTGAAATCAAATAATACCCCATAATGACAAAATGAAACATGTTTTTAGACATTTTATCAATGTATTGAAAATGAAAGGGCGGCAGGGTAGCCTAGTGGTTAGAGCGTTGGACTAGTAACCGGAAGGTTCCAAGTTCAAACCCCCGAGCTGACAAGGTACAAATCTGTCGTTCTGCCCCTGAACAGTGTTCCTAGGCCGTCATTGAAAATGAGAATTTGTTCTTAACTGACTTGCCTAGTTAAATAAAGGTAAAAAGATAAATATTTACACCCCTGAGTAGAAGCAAATTTGGCAGCGATTACAGCTATGAGTCGTTCTGGGTAAGTCTCTCTAAAAGCTTTCCACACATGAATTGTGCCCATTATTATATTCAAAATTCTTCAAGCTCTGTGAAATGGTTTGTTGATCATTGCTAGACAACTATTTTCAGGTCTTGTCATACATTTTGCAGTTTGGGGGACATTAAAATGTTTTGCTCGTGTGGTTGGGTGTGTATGAACGTGGTTACACAGACCCACAAGCCACTGCGAACCCTCGTGATGACTTCCCTGCTATAAAATATGGAGAGTGGTACTCAGTAATGTGTTGTATTGAATTTGCCCCCAACGTGTTCAGGACTAAAAGTTAATTACTTTGCCACATTTTATGCAGTATTACTTTAGTGCCTTGTTGCAAACAGGATGCATGTTTTGGAATATTTTTTATTCAGTACAGGCTTCATTTTCAGTCTGTCAATTAGGTTAGTATTGTGGAGTAACTACAATGTTGATCCATCCTCAGTGTTCTCCTATCACAGCCATTAAACTCTGTAACTGATTTTAAAGTTACCATTTGCCTCATGGTGAAATCCCTGAGCGGTTTCCTTCCTCTCTGGTAACTGAGTTAAGAAGTACGCTTGTATCTTTGTAGTGACTGGGTGTATTGATACACCATCCAAAGGGTAATTAATAACTTCACCATGCTCAAAGGAATATTCAGTGTCTGTTGTTTTTATTTTAACCTATTTACCAATAGTTGCCCTTCGCGAGGCATTGGAAAATCTCCCTGGTCTTTGTGGTTGAATCTGTTTTGAAATGTACTGCTTGACTGAGGGACCTTACATATATTTATGTGTAGGGTATAGAGATGAGGTAGTCATTCAAAAATCCTGTTGAACACTTATTGCACACAGTGAGTCCATTCAGCTTATTATGTGACTTGTTTAGCACAGTTGTACTCCTGAATTGGAGGCTTGTTTAGCACAGTTGTACTCCTGAATTGGAGGCTTGTTTAGCACAGTTGTACTCCTGAATTGGAGGCTTGTTTAGCACAGTTGTACTCCTGAATTGGAGGCTTGCCATAAGGTTGAATAAATTCTTATTTACAATGACGGCCTACCGGGGAACAGTGGGTTAACTGCCTTGTTCAGGGGCAGAACGGCAGATTTTTACCTTGTCAGCTTGGGGATTCGATCCAGCAATCAAATGGCGTTGGCGGCGGCTTATGGTAGAGAAATTAACATTCAATTATCTGGCAACAGCTCTGCTGGACATTCCAGCAGTCAGCATGCCAATTGCACGCTCCGTCACCTTGAGACATCTGTGGCATTGTATTGTCTGCAAATTTTTGTGGCATTTTATTGTCCCCAGCACAAGCTGCACCTGTGTAATGATAATTTTTAGTTAGCTTCTTGATATGCCAGACCTGTCAGCTGGATGGATTATATTGGAAAAGGAGAAATGCTCGCTAACAGGGATGTAAACACATTTATGCACAATATTTTTTTTAGAAATAAGCTTTTTGTGAGTATGGAACATTTCTGAGATCTTTTATTTCAGTTCATGAAACACGAGACCAACACATGTTGCATTTACATTTTGTTCAGTATAGTCTTGATAAAGGCTGACCTATACACTGTAAACTACATGCAAATGTGGTCAGTTTGGTCTACAAATCAGCTAATAGTTGATTCTCTTCTCTTGTTCCCAGATCAAAGAAAATGATTCCTACTACTTCGTAGATGCCTCAGATGAAAACAAAGCAAACTGGATGAGGTGAGAAGTTAAGTTTGAAACAATGATGTCTGCATTTAGTCTTTCAGGTTGTCAGCGATCTGTTTAACCTTTTTCAATTTAAACACGTATTCCTGTAGTGATCTTATTAGTTAACCCAATGAATATAAGTAATTTAGTAATATATGTTTCTAATGTCTAAACAGACATCCCTACTTCATATGTCTCATATCTATGTGAATATCATCTTTAGTCAAGATATACAGTTAGGGCTTGTTTCCAGGACACAGATTAAGCCTAGTCCTGGACTGAAAAACAAGATAAATGGAGATTCTCCATTGAGAATATTTTTTAGTCCAGGATTAGACTTCATCTGTGTCTGGGGAAACTGCTCCATGGGCTATGCAATGTTAATATCACTGCATTGTCATGCCTCTCATCCCTGTTCAGGTATGTTGCGTGTGCTGCCTGCGAGGAAGAACACAACCTGACGGTGTTCCAGTACCGCGGTCAGATCTTCTACAGGGTCTCCCAGCCCATCCCTGAGGGGACAGAACTCAAGGTCTGGATTGGCCAGGAGTACGCTGCCATGCTGGGTCTAGGGATCGGTACGTTTGGTGATTGAGATGTCTAGCGCAACGGAATTAACGTTGTTCGGCGTTATTAACTGGTATAATATTATTTATTACTTGATAACAATTGGAGCTTCCTAGTATTCGTCCCATGTGATGGAAAAGTATGTTTTTGGTAATAATTATGGAATTACGCTGTTATCTTGTAGTAAAAGGGAACTGATCAGGGAGATGCTAAATAAAGCAGTGCCTATATTTTGACTCACACGAACACTGTTATTAAACACAATATTCTCTCTCTTACTGTCACTCTCACAGGTGAGAACATCAAGTGTGAATTCGGGGACAAGGAAATCTTACTGCGGATCTTCCGTGACATCCAGGTCGTGCCAGTGGGCGGAACTAGCAGTCTCCCAGACGCCAATGGCTCTTACAGCTGGTCAGACAACAGCCAATCAGGGAGCCCCCTGCCAGTCATCAGTGATGTCAGTAGCGGGTTACAGACTGATGCCACTGACCCCACCCCTGTCCTCAACCCACCTCAAAACACCAATCAGACGGGACTGGCAACAACCGTGAAGTACGACTTTGTAAAGGGTGCTGAGATACTGTTGAGCCCCTCTCAGCCCAACAGCCCCGTATGGGAGTTCTTTGGGTTTGAGCCGGACCCCAACGGCCAGCCGCTGGACAAGGACAAAGTCATGTGCAAGCTGTGTGGTCAACAGGTGGACTACAGTGCTACTGTCACCCAGCTGGAGAACCACCTGGTCCAGATGCACCATATGAAGCGCCGGGACGTCATCAAGGACGGCAACAAGCCCTGGGTTTCGTCCTCGCGCTTCAGGCCTTACCCCACTACGGGCGGCAGAGCACCTCGTTCTAGCAGCCCCTCCACCCACAGAACCACCAACAGCAACTACAGTAATGAGGACTGGACTTGGAGTGGGAACGGCAGTTCAGCAGTGACCGATACTGTGACCGCGGTTTCCACCGCTACACCGGGACAGAGAAAGCTCTCTAACTTCCTGACCAATCAAACCACCACAGCCATCACTAACTTCCTCATCAAAGACTTGTTGCCCCCGGATACAGTGGAGGGGGAGGGCTTCAAGCAGCTGATCCAGACCCTGCTGCCGTCCTGCAAGGAGATTCCTTCAGCTTCTCTACTGGAGGAGGTGCTGAGGGACGTCCACACCGAGGGAAGAAAGACCTGGGCCAAGCTGCTGACCAACAGCACTGGGTTCAATGAGGAAGACACTTCCAAGCCTAATATTCCAGTTCAATTCAAACCCAGCTCCTCAACAAGAAAAGCTGCCCGTTTCCACTCAGAGACCCAGAACCAAGTATCTCACCACGTAGCTGTTAGTGCTGACGTGTGGTGTCATGACTGGCAGGGAGACCAGGAGAGATACGCCACCCTGTGGGCCCATTTCATCAACGCTGACTTCACTTCCCATAACCTGGCTTTGGCCACGCAGCGTCTGGGTGAGACGGGAACTGGGGATATGGATCTGAGCGTGGTCGAGGCTACAGTGAGGTCCATGGCTCAGGAGTGGGACATCTCTCAGCCCAGTTTCATCCTGCTTGGGGGCGAAGAGATGGAAAAGACGAAGGTAGGTGCGAAGAAGAGAGAGAGAAGTGGAGAAGGGGTGGGTGGAGGTGCCCGTCACCACCACCCGAACTCCACCACATTCCTGGAGATGGAGGACTCCATATCCTCTGATGATCTCTCAGGTCTGGAACGAGCGATCGAACGAGCCAACTCCACCAGCGAGGAGTCCCACTCTCCACCCATACCCTGTTTCTTCACAGCTGTTCAGAGCTGCATAGAGGAAGTCATGAGTCATTCCATCATCTCAAAGACCCTCAGTGTATTCCAACACCTTCTCTACAGCCTCTTCTCCCTCCATGATAAAGACATGGTAACTCTTCACCCAGCCAGGAAACTGATCGTAGTCCTACAGAAGCAGGAGACGGCTGAGCTGAAGGCTTGGGCCTATGGGAAACCAGGCTGGAATGGGCTTTACAGTGTGGTTAAGACGCTCCTCCGCTATCAAAACATGATCTCTGAGACACTAAAACAAATAGACAGTGAGATCCAAACTGGACAAGACACAGGAAGTCCCACTGACTTGGATTCGGGGGCGACTGCCGCTTTGAAAACCGCTGACAAACATGACACAAACTCCACTTCCGCTGTCCGTGCTAAATCTGACACCACCGACAGCTCCAACTCATTGGTCCCTGTGCCCAAGCGATCTGACTGGAAGGTGTTGGAGGATCTCTCCTCCTTGCTGAAACCCCTAGAAGTGGCGTGCCATACCCTGGCCAAGGAACCGTTCCCCAGGCTCTCGCTGGTCAAGCCCATCCTCACCGGCCTGCTCGACCGACATTTCGCCCCCCACCCCCGCCATCGCAACGACTCCACTATCTTGAAGGAACTCAAAAAGAAGATAAGGTGGGGCCTTTCCCGCCGATACAACGACCCCCAGATCAACCAGGTATTGTGTGTAGCGTGCGCCCTCGACCCCCAGTTTCACGGCCTGGGCTTCATGGACGTCAGAGAGCAGGCGACCACCTTCGCCTGGCTGAAGAAACAAGTGGTCCGGATCGTAGAGGAGGACCGGAGGAGGGCCGAGGCAGCGTCTCCAGGGGGCAGGAAGAGGAAGAAGAGGGGATCCTCCTCGACCACCTCATCAGGAGAGATGGAGGGAGACGTCCTGAGAAGAAGCAAAAGGCTGAAGGAGATCACCCCGGTCAGTTTCAAAGAGCGAACAGAGAGTGATTCAGACGAGGAAGCCACCGGTAGCTCTGTGAACGACGACAGTGAGAGTGATAACATGGAGCTGAAACTGGAGCCCACCTCCCAGCAGACTGGCATGGAGTTCCTTCTAGGGGACCTATTCAGCTCCCAGTCCCAGAACAAGCAGCCCTCAGTGGAAGAGACAGTGGACATTGAGCTGTCCGTCTTCAGAGCAGAGAAGGGGGCCACCCTGGGCGTGGAGCCTTTACAGTGGTGGAAGGCTAGATCAGGACAGCTCCCCCTGCTGGCCAAAGTGGCACGTGCCTACCTAGCTGCCCCGGCTGTCGCAGGCAGTGCCGTCCAGATGTTCCTGCAGGATGGAGGGGGGGTGACTCAGAGGAAGAGAACCAATATTCCTCCAGAGGGCCTTGACCAGATGCTGTTTCTGCACCATAACGGTCTGACCGCGACCACACAGGGTTACACAACGGTCTGAAAGGATGAACACAACTTGCTGACTGTCACTCAATACATATATTTAATTATGGGTCTTCTCTCTCTCTCTCCAAGTTGATGAGATGGACTTTGTGAAGACTATCACTCAATCTCTGAAACTTAAAAGACTTAACCTTTCTTGGTTAAAATGTTGGACTGTTAAACATGTTACTGTTGTGTTTTCAGTGTGTAGATATAAACTAAATTCAGAGAGAAGTCCCTTTTCGGTTAGTGCCTTATCATTCTTTGAACCGTTAGCATAACTACTGTACACATGTTTTGTTTAAGTATTACAAAAAATGTTTTACTGAATGCATATACTGTTGTTTAAACTAGTTTACCGTCCGAAGTCTGGGACTCCTACTTCTGAACCTATTCATTTGTTTTAGGAAAACTCTAGATTTATATTTTTTACATTTCAGAATTGTATATATACACTACATATTTGGTTAACCAACAAGGTTGAATTTTCATAGTGTCTGTAGGATTAATTTAGTTCTCTGAGAATAACACTATATAAAATATATTGCAGCTGAAACAAACAAATGAAGATGTATTGGTACTGTGGAGGAAATCAGACTTAACATACAGTGCCTTGCGAAAGTATTCGGCCCCCTTGAACTTTGCGACCTTTTGCCACATTTCAGGCTTCAAACATAAATATATAAAACTATTTTTTTGTGAAGAATCAACAACAAGTGGGACACAATCATGAAGTGGAACGACATTTATTGGATATTTCAAACTTTTTTAACAAATCAAGAACTGAAAAATTGGGCGTGCAAAATTATTCAGCCCCTTTACTTTCAGTGCAGCAAACTCTCTCCAGAAGTTCAGTGAGGATCTCTGAATGATCCAATGTTGACCTAAATGACTAATGATGATAAATACAATCCACCTGTGTGTAATCAAGTCTCCGTATAAATACACCTGCCCTGTGATAGTCTCAGAGGTCCATTAAAAGCGCAGAGAGCATCATGAAGAACAAGGAACACACCAGGCAGGTCCGAGATACTGTTGTGAAGAAGTTTAAAGCCAGATTTGGATACAAAAATATTTCCCAAGCTTTAAACATCCCAAGGAGCACTGTGCAAGCGATAATATTGAAATGGAAGGAGTATCAGACCACTGCAAATCTACCAAGACCTGGCCGTCCCTCTAAACTTTCAGCTCATACAAGGAGAAGACTGATCAGAGATGCAGCCAAGAGGCCCATGATCACTCTGGATGAACTGCAGAGATCTACAGCTGAGGTGGGAGACTCTGTCCATAGGACAACAATCAGTCGTATATTGCACAAATCTGGCCTTTATGGAAGAGTGGCAAGAAGAAAGCCATTTCTTAAAGATATCCATAAAAAGTGTTGTTTAAAGTTTGCCACAAGCCACCTGGGAGACATACCAAACATGTGGAAGAAGGTGCTCTGGTCAGATGAAACCAAAATTGAACTTTTTGGCAACAATGCAAAACGTTATGTTTGGCGTAAAAGCAACACAGCTCATCACCCTGAACACACCATCCCCACTGTCAAACATGGTGGTGGCAGCATCATGGTTTGGGCCTGCTTTTCTTCAGCAGGGACAGGGAAGATGGTTAAAATTGATGGGAAGATGGATGGAGCCAAATACAGGACCATTCTGGAAGAAAACCTGATGGAGTCTGCAAAAGACCTGAGACTGGGACGGAGATTTGTCTTCCAACAAGACAATGATCCAAAACATAAAGCAAAATCTACAATGGAATTTTTCAAAAATAAACATATCCAGGTGTTAGAATGGCCAAGTCAAAGTCCAGACCTGAATCCAATCGAGAATCTGTGGAAAGAACTGAAAACTGCTGTTCACAAATGCTCTCCATCCCACCTCACTGAGCTCGAGCTGTTTTGCAAGGAGGAATGGGAAAAAGTTTCAGTCTCTCGATGTGCAAAACTGATAGAGACATACCCCAAGCGACTTACAGCTGTAATCGCAGCAAAAGGTGGCGCTACAAAGTATTAACTTAAGGGGGCTGAATAATTTTGCACGCCCAATTTCAGTTTTTGATTTGTTAAAAAAGTTTGAAATATCCAATAAATGTCGTTCCACTTCATGATTGTGTCCCACTTGTTGTTGATTCTTCACAAAAAAATACAGTTTTATATCTTTATGTTTGAAGCCTGCAATGTGGCAAAAGGTCGCAAAGTTCAAGGGGGCCGAATACTTTCGTAAGGCACTGTACATTATGCTGTAGACCTAACAAGAACTCGAACATGTAACTTTTATAGTCTTAACTGTTTAATCAAATGTTCTGAGGATTAAATGTTAGAATAGTAAACTAACACATTTGTAATCCTAAACATGGTGACATCATCAGTTCTTCATCCTGTGTTTGTTTGCATGTTAGAATGGCTCTTTATGAAAGAAACTTGAAGTATATCTGATCAGTTTGTTTGGTCATACAAATAGCATTTATCACTGTGTACATTCTTACTGTCAATGGCTTTTGGGTATTTGTAAGTAAACTTTGTTTTAGAGAGATGTTTCAGTGGGTCTTTTCATTGACACTCATATCAGGGTTTACTTCAGCCAACTGTTAGCATGGAGGAGTAGTAGCTATGACTGAGTGAATTGGTTACACGCTGTAGCAAAACATTTTGCAACTAAAAGGGTCCCTCCCTGTTCTATATATAATTTAACTAAAACATTTTCTTCTGTTTGGTCTTCACCTGGGAGTTACTGGTGCTGCCATAGTTGTGATGTCTGGTCTGGCCATGGAGGTGACTGGTGCTGCCATAGTTGTGATGTCTGGCCATGGAGGTGACTGGTGCTGCCATAGTTGTGATGTCTGGTCTGGCCATGGAGGTGACTGGTGCTGCTACTGTGTTTAGCTGCTACGGGTGAGACTTGTCAGGGATTTACTAGTGTTACTATGGGTTTGGATACTATACTGGTGCTATGGGTGTTGCTTTGGATGATACCACAGGCATGTAAACTAGTCGCAGAGTAGTTTCACTGTTTGGGCTGTAGATGGTGCTGTGACTCTACCAGGAGTTGTGAACCTCACTACAGGTGCCTGGAACAAGGTCAGAGGCTGTCCCACTCCCTGGTTGGCTACAATCATAAAAACGGGCCTGGGACTTGTTCTTCCTGCTGACCCACGCTGCATTCTAACAACAGTGCCTAGACTTGTTCTTGCTGCTACAGCACTCCCCGGCCCTGACACAAGCTGCAGTCTAACTGGTCCTAGACCTGTTCTTGGTGCTGACAAGATGCGTTCTAACAACTGGTCCTAGACCTGTATTCCCTGCTACCTGACACAAGCTGGTGTCTATGGAGTGTACTACTAGACACTGACAGAAGTAGTTTATAAGACGGGAACACGTTTTCTTCTTTCAACATCAAACTGCTCTGACTTCTTCATTGTGATCCTCCTCTTCTGCTGGAACTGTCTATGTCTCCGTCTCCTCGTCACAGCTGTGGTGATCCAGTTCAGACCTGTAAAACACCTGAACGAAGGAGGTTTGACCTGGACTGTCCTAGTCTTCGCCTCCAATCCAGATGACAGTTCAACTTTGACCCACGGGGGTGGACGGTTCGACGCCGTGCTCAACATTAAGGTGTCACTCCCTGGTGAACGCCCGCAGGCACGTGGATCTTCCCGGACTTGGGCTCTGTAACGTGGGTACGGCGGTGGAGGCGGTCGAGCCAGAGGAATCCCTTGCCACGGTCTGGACAGACAGAGGGCTTGTCCTCTGAGTGGAGCTTCAGGTGAAGGGGTGTCTTGTTGCAGTCCTCAAAGGCGTGGTCACTGTCCTCCATGTGGTGGACCTAATACAGGGAACAATGTTGAGTTTCTCACGGCTCCATTTAGCTATTCTCCTCGCCAGTCCTTTTATAAGATTTTTCAAAAAATATATAGAATTTCAAAGTATACCATTGTGTGTAGTATTGTTTAGAGTAAATACAGGAGTCCACATCTCTCCTACACTTCCTCAAACCCTTATGAACAGTGTTTCCTACCTACATGTACACTGACAGCAAAACCAGGGACCAGTCCTCTCAACCTAACTTGACTGACCTTGTGGTTATGCAGAATCCTGGCTGTCCTGAAGGCCTTGGGACACTTCTCACACAGGAAGGGCCTTTTATCACCACAAGGCCCTTCAGATCATACACTGTTCTGAAGCTCTTGTCACACTGGGGACACGGGTGAGGTTGCTCAGTCAGGTGGCACAGGGCGTGCGCCTTCGTCATACCGGCGGTCGCAAACGTCTTCTCACAGTACGGGCACCGAAACGGCTTCTCGCTCGTGGGCGGCGACTGCCGTGGCATTGGAGAAGAATTTGCCGCAGTGTGAGCACATGTACGGCTTGGGCCTGTCCTCTTGGTGGGTGAGCATGTGTTGCTTGCATCCGTCAGAACGGAAGAAGGTGCCCGGGCAGGCGGAGCCCCCCCCTGTAGTAGTTTGTGTTAGATTCATGTCGACCAATAAAAATAGAATGGAACTAGCTGAGTGCCAACCTACCCAAAGAGCTTATCACTCTCACCACAAGATGAAATCATGTTTTACTACTTCTACCCAGTTCCTACCTGTCTGTGGAAGGTCTTGTTGCAGTCGGAGCAGGAGTAAGGCTTCTCTCCAGTGTGGACACTAGGTGCATCACCCTGTCCTGAACATATGGCCACAGACGACTACATGTGTGGTGGAGGCTTGATCCACTGCCACAGTATGATGGATCTGGGTCTGCTTTGGTATCACTGTGGTCTACATGTGACCTGTTGTTGTTGGGGAAGTAAGGCAAGCGTCAACATTGGCAATAACTTGAACCGATTTTTATCTCCTAACTTGTTATGGGCTACATTTCATAAATGTACCCCCAAACTTGATCAAAATACCTTCTCTCTACTGTGTGTTTGATTACAATCAATTATCCAGCAGTAAGCTACACACATATTGGACAATGTTTTGTATGTTATATTGATTGTGTGTGTAGAATGAACTACCTGTGTCTGTGCCATCGTTGTCGTAACTGACATCTTCATTTTCAGCTTCTTCCGCCGCTAACTGAAGTACTCTGCTCTCTCCGTTCTCGGTACTGGACCTTTCCCGGTAAGAACGTCGGCGACCTGACTTTTCGACAGCTTGGTTATCTCCGCCAGTAACGCTTTTTGCAGAGAACCCATACAACGAGCCAACGGCACTTCAGAGATGGACAGAAATAAAACCACAACTTCCTCTGACATATGTAAAGATCCGTTCAGTTGTTTTTGAAGTTGTGTAAAACTAGATCGCATCACGTCGATCACTTCATCCACCCTTCGACTCGGAATAAAATTGTAGCTAAACGTGGTTTCCTCCATTTCTAAAGCTGTTGTGAAACTCAGGATATTGGGTGTTCATCGGAAATTGCAACTCTTGCCTACACGAGACGAAAACCTTGAATACCAATCTTTATCAGCCTAAATTTATATGTGATCGCCAACTGGTTTGTTTTGGACTGCGTGATTCAATTTAACCGGAAACCAGTTTGTTTTCATTGACGACTTCCGGCATGACAGTCTGCTATGACTTATTATGCTTAGAAATGAGGACACAATAATGGATAATCATTTTTATTGACAACTATCCAACAAAACATACTGATGGAATATGGGATTACTGTAAAACATAAGTATAAAAAAAGCGTTTTATTATTTTAAATATTCACATATTCCCTTTAAACAATTAGAAATAAGACAATTCCTGTTTCCCTTGGCTCAGGACCATCATGTAATGTGCCCTACATTTTGGCCTCAGCCAATGTGATGTCAGCACCACCGGCCATATCCTCCCTCTGATTGGTCAGTTTCCTGCAGTGGTAGAAGATGTTGATTGGATGGATGAACGCCAGTAGAGTGAGGAGAGTCAGAGCGATGTTCACCTGAGGAGGAAAGATGACAAAGACAGCCCTTTTGAGAGCGTAGCCTTAACCATACACGTGTACAAAGTAGGCCAACTGCAAGTTACACTGTTTTTGTGTTATGAGCTGTGAGGTTCAACAAAGACATTTCAATATTTACTTTTTGGCAAGTACAGCACAGTACATCTACTAATCTCATCCACCCTGCCGGCTCTCTCGCGATAGCAACTGAGCCTGGGGACGAGGTTAGTCATCTAGTGACCGTATGTTTGTATGACCCACTCACATAGAAGGGGTCTCCACCTAGGGCTCCTTTGACCAGGGCGAAACAGGGGTACTGCAGCAGTGACACCACGGCAGACAGAGACATCACCAAACCATACAGCTTCCCAAAGTGGACCCCAGGAAAACTGGTGAGAGAGGGCAGGAAGGAGAAAGACATCAACTGAGGGAAGTATGAATGAGGAGCACTCAGTCACCTTCCTTTATTGTAAACTTTAGTCTTTCAACTGTATTTTTACATTTTAGAATGTCAAGTCTATTGTCTTTATTTTTGAGTCCCTTGTTCCTTCTTCTATAATCTTCCTTTTTATTTCCTTCCTGTCAGATCTCTCTATTAATCTGCCACTCTGCCCCCACTATCTGTCTCTAACCCTCTTTCACTCACGCGATGCTGATGAAGGCTGCGTTGCCTCCGTAGAGGAAGGAGCGGTTGAGGACCTGCAGGATGAAGGTGAGGTACTGGAGAGGGAGGAGAGGAGAAGAGGCGCAGATGGAGAAGAGGAGGCACTGGAGGGAGGTGAGGAAGAGGGAGAGAGAGGAGGAGCGTAGGTCTGCCTCCTTATCTGTTTCTCCTATAGAGGGAGGAGGTGAGAGAAAGGTTGGGTGAGGATGATGATGATGGACACACACACACCAGAACCATGGCCTTTCATGAGGCATGAAATAGGATTAAAAAGTATATATTCTAGACTGAAACAGAAGGTAGGCCTACTACCTGAACAAATAAGGATACCCATTTTGGTCTTTATTGCTTAACATTTAGCTACTTTGTGCACTATTGAACACCATCCTGTTGTTGCTAAGCTAGAGCCATGTGACCCACCTGGAGCCAGAGGCTAAGCTAGAGCCATGTGACCCACCTGGAGCCAGAGGCTAAGCTAGAGCCATGTGACCCACCTGGAGCCAGAGGCTTCCCCTTGTGTCTGTCCATGATGAGGCCGTTTCAGGGAGCACAGAGGCTAAGCTAGAGCCATGTGACCCACCTGGAGCCAGAGGCTTCCCCTTGTGTCTGTCCATGATGAGGCCGTTCCAGGGAGCACAGAGGCTAAGCTAGAGCCATGTCACCCACCTGGAGCCAGAGGCTTCCCCTTGTGTCTGTCCATGATGAGGCCGTTCCAGGGAGCACAGAGGACCCCACACAGCTGGGTGAAGGCAAAGGCATTGGTGTACTGACTCACTGAGAGAGAGGAGAGGGGGAGGGGGAGAGAGAGTATTTAGATTCATTCAGTGAACCTATGCTTTGGTGTGTGCATGCGTGTGTTCATGTGTGTGGTTTACCCAGGGCTGAGTCGTTGTCGGCCAGCCGGTTGAGCATGGGGTTCAGTGTTCCGATGAAGAGGTAGTGTCTCAGCTGCATGACAGACAGCCACACCAGATGCCACAGGAAGAACCACGACTGCACACAACTTCTGAAACTGGCCACTGAGAGAGAGAGAGGAGAACATTTGAGTCAACAAAATGCACCTTCCATTCCCCAGCCAGATTAAAGATTGTAGTTGGCCAAACGACACCTTTCCCAGAGTCTTCTGACTGCTGCCCATCATCAGGCTGTAGGGGCATGTCGTCGGTCTCAGCTGGCCCCTCCCCCTCCGATGTCATCCCCGTCTCTCGCGTCTTCTCAATCTCCTCTACGTTGTAGCTGTTGGACTTTCCAGGGCTTACGCTGTTGAAAAGGAAGCATCAGAGTATAATCATATATGTTTTATCATCAGGGTCACCCATCTGATATGAATGGATGTCATTGAGACTAACCGAACAATTCAATACCATTTGTTAAATGCCAAACACTAATAATAATTTAATTTAGTTTTGCATTTATCTATGAACATGTACAGGACTTTTTCCTGACCAAGTAATCTGACAAGGAAACACTCCATGGTCTGGAAACCCCCCAGGCCCTATGCGAGTCGTAGTTCTCTAGGTGACAACTACAGCCCCCATACATACTATGGCATTATGTATCATAGGGCCTGGTCAGATGAATACTGTCGTATGTGTGGGAGTTGTAGTTCTCACCCATAGGTGAAGCCCTCAGGGAGTGGGTAGGGAATGTGGGTGTTGGGCATGAGGAAGAACGTCCTGAGGAGGTGGATGACACTGCAGACAGAGAGAATGAGGAAGGAGGAGCGGAGGGAGACCCCTCCTTCATACATCACCTGAGACGGAGGGAGAGAGAGATGGATAAGCAGAGCCACCAATGAATAGCTATTAAATGACCATGACTACATATAATACAAATACAATCATTATATGGGATAATCTACAATATATACAAATATAATCATTATATGGGATATATAATCAATATATGGGATAATCTACAATATATACAAATATAATCATTATATGGGATATATCTATAATATATACAAATATAATCATGATATGGGATATATCTACAATATATACAAATATAATCATGATATGGGATATATCTACAATATATACAAATATAATCATTATATGGGATATATCTACAATATATACAAATATAATCAATATATGGGATATATCTACAATATATACAAATATAATCAATATATGGGATAATCTACCATATATACAAATATAATCATTATATGGGATATATCTACAATATATACAAATATAATCAATATATGGGATATATCTACAGAGCGTTGGACTAGTAACCGAAAGGTTGCAAGTTCAAATCCCCGAGCTAACAAGGTACAACTCTGTTGTTCTGCCCCTGAACAGGCAGTTAACCCACTGTTCCTAGGCCGTCATTGAAAATAAGAATTTGTTCTTAACTGACTTGTCTAGTTAAATAAATATACAGATAGAAACATATGGGATAATCTACAATATATACAAATATAATCATTATATGGGATAGATCTATAATATACAGTGGGGCAAAAAAGTATTTAGTCAGCCACCAATTGTGCAAGTTCTCCCACTTAAAAAGATGAGAGGCCTGTAATTTTCATCATAGGTACACTTCCACTATGACAAAATGAGAAAAAAATCCAGAAAATCACATTGTAGGATTTTTAATGAATTTATTTGCAAATTATGGTGGAAAATAAGTATTTGGTCACCTACAAACAAGCAAGATTTCTGGCTCTCACAGACCTGTAACTTCTTCTTTAAGAGGCTCCTCTGTCCTCCACTTGTTACCTGTATTAATGGCACCTGTTTGAACTTGTTATCTGTATAAAAGACACCTGTCCACAACCTCAAACAGTCACACTCCAAACTCCACTATGGCCAAGACCAAAGAGCTGTCAAAGGACACCAGAAACAAAATTGTAGACCTGCACCAGGCTGGGAAGACTGAATCTGCAATAGGTAAGCAGCTTAGTTTGAATAAATCAACTGTGGGAGCAATTATTAGGAAATGGAAGACATACAAGACCACTGATAATCTCCCTCGATCTGGGGCTCCACGCAAGATCTCACCCTGTGGGGTCAAAATGATCACAACGGTGAGCAAAAATCCCAGAACAACATGGGGGGACCTAGTGAATGACCTGCAGAGAGCTGGGACCAAAGTAACAAAGCCTACCATCAGCAAGGGCATTGAAGATTAAACGTGGCTGGGTCTTTCAGCATGACAATGATCCCAAACACACCCCGGGCAACAAAGGAGTGGCTTCGTAAGAAGCATTTCAAGGTCCTGGAGTGGCCTAGCCAGTCTCCAGATCTCAACCCCATAGAAAATCTTTGGAGGGAGTTGAAAGTCTGTGTTGCCCAGCAACAGCCCCAAAACATCACTGCTCTAGAGGAGATCTGCATGGAGGAATGGACCAAAATACCAGCAACAGTGTGTGAAAACCTTGTGAAGACTTACAGAAAACGTTTGACCTCTGTCATTGCCAACAAAGGGTATATAACAAAGTATTGAGGTAAACTTTTGTTATTGACCAAATACTTATTTTCCACCATAATTTGCAAATAAATTCATTAAAAATCCTACAATGTGATTTTCTGGATTTCTTTTCTAATTTTGTCTGTCATAGTTGAAGTGTACCTATGATGAAAATTACAGGCCTCTCATCTTTTTAAGTGGGAGAACTTGCACAATTGGTGGCTGACTAAATACTTTTTTGCCCCACTGTATATGAATATAATCATTATATGGGATATATCTACAATATATAGAAATATAATCATTATATGGGATATATCTACAATCTATACAAATTCATCTGTTTTATACAGTTGGCCTTTTTAAGGCAGTTATCTAGTAACCTGACGAGCAGAACATTTTTCTCTCAGAGGCCTCTGTCCTGTAGGCTACAGCATGTGTGAGTTCTGTGATACCTTGATGATGAGGAAGACAGCCGAGGAAGAGTCGAAGGCTCCATTATAGAGGGTGATGATGGTGGAACGATGGGAGCCAAATAGGTTCCCAACCTATGGTAGCGAACAACAGTTCAACAATTGTGGACATTCATCCAAGAAGAAGAAATCCACCCATATAGTACACAGTATAAATACAGTGTCCATAGTATAAATACAGTATCCATATAGTACACAGTATAAATACAGTGTCCATATAGTACACAGTATAAATACAGTATCCATCTAGTACACAGTATAAATACAGTGTCCATAGTATAAATACAGTGTCCATATAGTACACAGTATAAATACAGTGTCCATATAGTACACAGTATAAATACAGTATCCATATAGTACACAGTATAAATACAGTATCCATATAGTACACAGTATAAATACAGTATCCATATAGTACACAGTATAAATACAGTATCCATATAGTACACAGTATAAATACAGTATCCATTTAGTACACAGTATAAATACAGTATCCATATAGTACACAGTATAAATACAGTGTCCATTTAGTATACAGAGAAATACAGTATCCAATTAGTATACAGAGAAATACAGTATCCATTTAGTATACAGTATAAACACAGTATCCATATAGTATACAGTATAAATACAGTATTTACTGAATAAATATCAGTTTTATGTGTCAGACAAAATAGTGTGACATACACCTGTTACACAGACAAAATAGTGTGTGACATACAGCTGTTACACAGATGTAATGAATACTGTTTGTCCTGTCTGGAACTGTGTTGAAACTGAGGAGTCATGGCATGCTGCTGTACCTGTATGTTTGTGATGAGGAACAATATACCTCCCACTGCGATGAAGGACAGGGCTGGGAACAGCAGCATGGACAGAGCTATTAGAGAGAGAGAGACACAGACAGCATAGGCCAAGTTCAGCCTGGATCAATATTTACTCATCCAACATCCAACACTAGGAATGTGCTCTTCCTAATGCTTTTGCAGGTCCCCGTCCCCAGTCCACCTGGTCGTACTGCTGCTCCAGTTTCTGCTGGTCTGCCTGACGTGCTACCTTATCCAGGATCTGCTGTTTCAACCCTCTCTCTCCTTCTCCCGGTGTCTCTCTCTCTCTCGGCCTCTCTCTCTCCTTCTCCCGGTGTCTCTCTCGACCTCTCTCTCTCCTTCTCCCGGTGTCTCTCTCTCGACCTCTCTCTCTCCTTCTCCCGGTGTCTCTCTCTCGACCTCTCTCTCCTTCTCCCGGTGTCTCTCTCTCTCTCAACCTCTGAATGCTCGGCTATGAAAAGCCAACTGACACTTACTCCTGAGGTGCTGACCTGTTGCACCCTCTACAACCACTGTGATTATTATTTGACCCTGCTGGTCATCTATGAACGTTTGAACATCTTGAAGAACGATCTGGCCTTAATGGCCATGTACTCTTATAATTTCCACCGGGAACAGCCAGAGCCTGGTTCCTCTCTAGGTTTTGGCCTTTCTAGGGAGTTTTTCCTAGCCACTGTGCTTCTACATCTGCATTGCTTGCTGTTTAGGGTTTTAGGCTGGGTTTCCTTACAAGCCCTTTGTGTCATCTGCTGATGTAAATAGAGCTTTAGAAATACATTTGATTGATTGTCTTTGTTCATTTATCAAATACACGAACACCAAGAGCTGTTCTGATTGAATAACCACCGTTCTACTGTACAGTCTATGTTCACCTGAACTGGAGAAGGCAACCATCAGTGTACCAGTGGTGTAGAGACATCTGAGGGGAATACAGAGCAGAGGTAGATAAAGAGGTGTCACACAGTGGGTTATGGTCTGTTAAACTTTAGTCGTGACACATTTCTCAGTGGGTCAGAAGACAACCTCAATAAACCTGTAGAGCTAAGCTTAAAATATGCATACATATTCTACAACAACAATGACTGAGTAAACCAGGAATGGACCCTCACCTTCCCACCCCCTTTAGACTCAGTGACTCAGTCACTCTCTCGCTCTCTGGTCTAGGTGACGGTCTAGGTATAAACTTACTGAAGAATTGTAATTAATTGACTATGTGTAAATAAAACTCTGTGGATGTCCTGGAAATACTGGTCAGAGGTCAGGACCTAGTTATATTCTTTAAATGTTGACATTGTAAGAATTATTTGCAATGGATATGCCATATATCACATTGTATATGGGTATATTGCCATCCTTACCTGACCAGGGCAGGAAAAACTCTGGGCCCTAGCAATGAAGCCTGGATTTCTGTAGTTGAAAAAAGACTCACATTCCCAGAAGCCTCGTTGCCATGGTGCCGAAGCGGTCGAAGATGAATCCGTTGGGAAGCGTGAGGAAGTTGTTCATAAAGGAGGTGACGGTGAAGACCAGGGAGAACTGTTCATCCTGTCCACTACAGTCTGAGAGAGAGATGGAGGGATGGGGAGAGAGATTAGGGATGATGAAGACCAGGGAGAACTGTTCATCCTGTCCACTACAGTCTGAGAGAGAGATTAGGGATAACTGTTCATCCTGTCCACTACAGTCAGAGAGAGATGGAGGGATGGGGAGAGAGATTAGGGAGAACTGTTCATCCTGTCCACTACAGTCTGAGAGAGAGATGGAGGGATGGGGAGAGAGATTAGGGATGATGAAGACCAGGGAGAACTGTTCATCCTGTCCACTACAGTCAGAGAGAGAGAGAGAGAGAGAGATGGATGGATGGATGAGGAGAGAGAGCGTGGGGAGGGGGGATGGGGCAGAGAGAGAGATATGGATGGATGAATGGATGGATGAGGAGAGAGAGCGTGGGGGAGGGGGGATGGGGCAGAGAGAGAGATGGATGGATGGATGAGGAGAGAGAGCGTGGGGGAGGGGGGATGGGGCAGAGAGAGATGGAGAGAGAGATGAGGAGAGAGAGCGTGGGGGAGGGGGGATGGGGCAGAGAGAGAGATGGATGGATGGATGAGGAGAGAGAGCGTGGGGGAGGGGGGATGGGGCAGAGAGATATGGATGGATGAGGAGAGAGAGCGTGGGGGAGGGGGGATGGGGCAGTGAGAGAGATGGATGGATGGATGAGGAGAGAGAGCGTGGGGGAGGGGAGATGGGGAAGAGAGAGATATGGATGGATGAGGAGAGAGAGCGTGGGGGAGGGGGGATGGGGCAGAGAGAGATATGGATGGATGAGGAGAGAGGGCGTGGGGGAGGGGGGATGGGGCAGAGAGAGATGAATACAGAGAGAGATAGAAGTAGAGATCCAGGTCCTTCAGTTTTCTAGTATGAACTCCTCAGCTGTGCTTCGTATTCTATTATATTCCAATCTATACTATTGTATTCTATGTCATATTGAACTGAATAGCATTGAACTACTCACCTGTTTCCACTGTACTGTTGGGTCCAGTAGTCAGATTGACACACAGGTCAGTGAAGTATCCGTCTGTCTTCAGGACGAAGACCAGCGATGCCCAGCCGAAGACCACGCCGGCAAAACACAGACACTCCACCAGCCCTGTGGCCAGGGTCAGCCTGTACCGCAACCCCACTCCACCCCCACCGCATCCCAGCATCCTCCCTGATTAACAGGCTGGCTGACTGGCTGGCTGACTGAGTCCTTGCTCTGACTGGCTGGCTGCCTGTTTAACTGTCACTTAAAGGACTGTTCTTGTTGTCTTATTAATGTGGGGTTAGTGGGTGACTGTATTCAAAGAGACCCTTTTTCTATCCTCTGACTCGTCTTACTTTTCTATACGCCCTCCCTCGCTCTCTCCCTCGCTCTCTCTCTCTCCCTTGCTCTCTCCCTCGCTCTCTCTCTCCCTTGCTCTCTCCCTCGCTCTCTCTCTCCCTTGCTCTCTCCCTCGCTCTCTCCCTTGCTCTCTCTCTCTCCCTCTCTCGCTCCCTCGCTCTCTCTCTCCCTCTCTCTATCCTTTATGTCCCTCTTGATAGTTGTTTTGAGTATTTGAGTGTGTCTGGCTGAAAAGTAGCTGTAGGATGGATTTTTAGGATGGAAGACTTGTGTTGCTCTGGATAAGAGCCTCTGTTAAACGACCTAAATGTAAATCTAAATGTAGAAGAACATTAGACTGTCTATAGAATGACTTGCAGTATCAGAAGAAGTTACAGATAACACGTTTTATGACACGTTTCAAACAACTCATTCTTGAAGTGGTAGTGGTGGCCGCAGTAGAATTTGAGATCATAGCACACTAACACGAGTTGTCAAAATAGTAGGCCTAGTGGTTAAACCCACGAGGAGTGTGACGTTCCTCAACCTGCAGTGTAAACTGATGAACGGTTGCTCTAATAGCCCCTCTAGTAGATGCGTTTCTCTTCCTCTTTCTTTCTCACTTCCTCTCCTTTCCGCCCACTTTGTTCCACTTTGTGTTTATTTCCCTCTCTTTTCTTCAGTGTGTAACTCATGACTTTTGTTCATTCCTTTGTTGCCATTTCATAAATGATCCTGTCATTTGCTTTGAGAGAGGCGATTGTTCATCTTCCCCCTAAAATATACAAGTAAAGAGGCATCACAACACGTGGCAAGTGTAATAATACAATAACAATTAATAATAAAAATAAATAGTGCACATCAAACACTTTAAGGATAAATAATTATAATACAAGGTCGGAAATCGGAATAATACAGTCTAGGGACTATCGACTACGGTCTAATGCGTAATAAATCCGGTAATGGTATGAGAATGTGCACTGAGCTAGAGCCTACAGTACAGTGCGGGAAGACTACAACAGACAGTACACTCGCCCTATAACGGTAAACCACATCAGATTAGCTACAGACTAATCCGCCATGCGGTCATTGCATTACTGTGTTTTCTTTGCGCGCAATCTATAGTATGGTGCCAAAACGCCTAACAATAGACAGTAAAATAGTTCGGTTATAGCGGGACGTTGGCCAGTATACGACACGGTGCTGTCATAAAACAATAAAAACGTGTATGGCTATGGTAGAGCAACTTTTATGACAATTATTACACTGGCCACAGTTCAACCATGCAGCATTGATCATAAATCGTAGGCTATGAAAACGATGCCATACATAGGCTGTAGCCTATATACCAGCCACTCACCTTGTTTAATGATCCCACTTAGTTTAATGTCGATCCTCTTGTTGATTTGTGGTAGAACTCTAAACAGAAACCTCGTCATTATGCGCAGGCGCCGCGATGTGCCTGTCCATTCGCTGTCTGTCTTTCCACCTGCGCTTCATGGTGCAAGCGTTGGCCAGGCATTGGGGACTTGGCTAAATGGCCATGTTGGAACCATGTCCATGGACCAAAATATGGTGGTGAGTGGTGAGTTGTCTCCAGTTGCTTATATCTAATTTTTATCAACTGGGTGGTAGAGCCCTGAGTGCTAATTGGCTGAAAGCCATGGTATATTAGACATATACCAGGGGTATGACAAAACATGCATTTTTCCTGTTCTAATTACACTTGTAACCAGTTTATAATAGCAATAAGGCAACTCGGGGGTTTGTGGTATATGGCCAATATACCACGGCTAGGGGCTGTGTCCAGACACTCCGTGTTGTGCCTAAGAACAGCTCTGTGTGGGATTTCTGATGATAATGTCATTAATTGTAAAATGGAAATACAAACTTGGAATATGATTTGACAGCAATAATAAAATACATCTTCTGGAATTAAAAAGTAACTTGACCAATGAAAGCAGCTCTCTCAACCATCAGCATTTTACTCAGAAACTGCCTAGCAACACAGCAGGCTACAATAAAGACCAATCCACAGAACAGATGTCTACTGTATGTATTGAACTCTTGAATTGACGTGGAATCCCCCCTTTTAAAACTGGTTCAAGTCTTTCCACATAAAACTTTAGATCATATGTAAAACAAGAAGTCAATTACGTCACACACACACACACAGGGCACTTCCATCACGTGTGTGTCTTCATGTGAGCTCGGAGGTGTGCGCCATGCGAGAAGTGGCGTCCACATAGTGCGCAGGCGAAGGGTCGGACCCCCGTGTGCAGCAGTTCATGCCTCCTCAGGTGACTGGGTCTGATGAAGCTCCGCCCACACATGGAACAGTGATGCGTCCTCTCTCTCGTGTGGTTGAGGGTGTGTCGCTTAAGGCAGCTGATGTAGGGGAAACCCTTCCCACAATGTTTGCATACGAACCTCCCCTCCTTCTCTTTACTGAGGGGAGCTCGAATTCTGACAGTCCCACCATTTCCTCTTTGGTCTCCATGGTGACCGGGCATGACGGTGACGGAGTGTTTCCCCGGGAACGATGCGTAATCGTCTGTGGTCGTTGTCGAGGAGGAAGTGTGTTGTTGTAGTTGGTTTTCTGACGAGTAGGTGAAAAATAGACCAGAGGTGTCTGTGTAGCCACCGTACCCCAGGTTCAGTGCTGCATACTCGGGGTACGTTTGGCCCAGATCCCCCTGGTCGACCCCCAGGCCTGGTTCTCCTCCCGGTAGTGGGTTGAGGTCTGGACATGGGCTCTCTGGCTCCCTCTTGAGGCAGATCTCAACTACTACAGGCTGTTCCTGGTCAAGGCAGTGAGAGCTGCTACTGAGGTCATGGTCCAGAGTTCTATGTTCCAGTTCTATGTGGTGTCCCATAGTTCTATGTTCCTGTTCTATGTGGTGTCCCATAGTTCTATGTTCCACTTCTATGTTGTGTTCCATAGAGTCACTGAGCTCATCTCTACCCCCTGTTGTTGTACTCTGGAACCCCCAGTCCTCCTCAAAACTGCTCTGATCAGTGGGATGCGGTTGCCGGGCGACCAGTGGAGTGGTGGAACGCTCAGGAGCTTACATGTAGGAGAGGGGACAACACGGGATAGAAAACAGAAGGCAATGTCATCATCATCCTCACCACCACCATCATCATCATCATCACTACCACCACCACCAACCATGCAATATTGCATTTTGCTGGCTGGATGTTTGAACTTGGCCTCTCTTCCTCCCTCATTTCATTTAAGCTCTTTCCTTCTCTCTCGGTAGCTAGGTTTCCATCCAATTTAATGTGAATATTCTCAAATCTGCATAGAAAATATGCACATTTTCCCACCAGTGGTGTGTTTCCACCAAACAGACTTGTTGCGGATTTAAAAACAGGATCTCAGTCTGGCTTTCAACTTAAAACAGTAGAATGCACAAGGTGCAACTTCTAAATTGGGTGGTACATTATCAGCTTTCCTCTTGTCATGTCAGTCATTGTGTAGCAGTATAACTTTAGACCGTCCCCTAGCCCATACCCGGGCGCGAACCAGGGACCCTCTGCACACTTCAACAACAGTCACCCACGAAGCATCGTTTATCCATCGCTCCACAAAAGCCGCGGCCCTTGCAGAGCAAGGGGAACTACTACTTCAAGGTCTCAGAGCAAGTGACGTCACCGATTGAAACGCTACCTAGCCGTTTCACATCCATTACACTTGCATACCTTAGAGAGCTATTTATAACTTGTCAGAAATGTCCAGATCAACTAAACATTTTTTTTGCTAGGTTTTTTAGCCCATAGATTTTGTTGAGTCACTCAAATATCACATGAATACACATTAGACATGGCAAAATGTAAAGAATTGCAAGAAAATTACATTTAAAAACGGCAAAATATTCTCTGCACCCCATTACAAAATGTGTAGAATTGCTGGAAAAAAACTTTAAACCTAAATTATTATGGAGCTAGAATATTTGTCAAACGGCAGTCAAGCATCCCCAGAATCAGACCAATGATATTAATCGGAAAGGAGCAGCACCACCCTGAAGTTCATCATGTTATTTCATCTGTAGCCTAATAAACTGCATGATTTCCCGAGTCGTAGTGGGAGGACCACACACAACATATAATCACGTGACTCCAAGTTCACCTCGATATGATGGTTATAATTTCAATATTGGCCCAGAGGCGTTTCAATCCCCACTTCTCGCATAATGATCTGTTGGCATTTAGAAAATTGTACCGAAACTTCCTGTTTCCATCCATCGTGATAAAAAAAAAAAGTTCGGTATGACTTTCCTTGTATAAAAACTGTTGATGGAAACGTGGTTTGTCTCTCTCACCATTCATCCTCAGTTCATTTGGAGCACCACATTCCCCTGGGCCGTCCTCCTCCAGTCTCTCTTGTTTGATGGTAACTGGTTCAGCCGTCTTGTCTGTTACAGTGGTCTGTTAACGGACAGAGACGGTGATAGTGTGATCAATGCATTGTTAATGGGAGGCGAATTACATAAACACGCATTGTATGCCTGCGTAATGCATTAATACCTTTACCCTATACTAGCCTATTAGCCTGTTTTTGACAATGTTTTATCAATCCTTATGTAAATTATTATACCTTATAATTCAGCTGTAAATAATATCAATGCCATGCCCACGATTAACTATTTTACTGCTGATAAAACAAAAGAGTGTAATGTGCGGCTACACTACCTCGTCCGTCCTTAGTCCCTCCCGCGCCGCGGGTCCATTACTCCACTCGCTGCTGCAACCCTGCTGCGTAAAGACTGGGTCGGGCTTGTGTTCTCTGTTGGTTTCTGCATGGAAAGAGAAGGGACCACAATACTTCATTTTAGACTGTCGATTTTAAATCACCAAGCATTTAAAACTAAATACATAAACACGTACGGGGCGGTAGGGAACCCCCGTTCCAAAGTCTCTCGCGCAGCACAGCGCCAACTCCGTCCCCGCCGTGTTCAATCGTAGATGTCCTTTTCCGGTGCCGGTTTTCAACTACTTTCAGCTTTTTCATCAGGATTTCGTTGTCGTGTTTTTTACGTGACAGTTCCCCACGTAAAAACGCGGAGTACTCGTCCACCAGTTTGGTTATCTCCGCCATGGCGGCGGTGGATAGAGCTTCCATGATGGACGACAACTGCGTCTGAAACATTACGGTCGCCGACATTCTAGCTAGAATAGCCTAGCTAGCTAGATATTGATAATGGCAAATTTTAAAGGGAAAAATAGCGATATTGAATTGTAATATGTTTAAACACTGTGGCCTGTAAGTGGACACCTGGTTGGGTAGTTTAAACCTCAGATCATAGCGGTTAACAAATCCCTGTTCCTGTGTCTACAATAATAATGCAACATGACGTGATGACGTCTCATTCAATTTACCGTAAGTACATGAGAGAGTTGCATTAAATTTTGGGGGCGCATGCTGAGAACTGCTCTACAGGCTCGCCTAATATATAGGGTTAGGGTTATATATATATATATATATATATATTATTAATTGTATTTATTTCACCTTTATTTAACTAGGCAAGTCAGTTAAGGACAAATTATTATTTACAATGACGGCGTACCCCGGGCAAACCCTCCCCTAACCCAGAGGACGCTGGGCCAACTGTGCATCGCCCTATGGGACTCCCGATCACGGCCGGTTGTGATACAGCCCGGGATCAAACCAGGGTCTGTAGTGACACCTCTAGCACTGAGATGCAGTGTCTTAGACCGCTGCGTCACTTGGGAGCCACATATTTAACCCATTGTGATTGATATTTTGACCATTCAAACTTATCAATTAAACTATACTTTGGACTTTGTTGTTTCACAGTTTAGTTGTATTCTTTATTACAATCAGACAGGTTAACACGCACATTACAGTAGGTCTTCACTTTGGTCACTGTCCTCCTTTGCCCTGCCTTGAACAGTCAGTGGCATTGTCCATGATGTAGTGTCAATTGTCCTGGATGCATCCCAACAGTCTAAAGATGCTTTCTCTCCTCGTCTCCTCTCCTTCACCTACATCGGACAAGTGAAAGCAAGATGGCGAAGGGAAGGCACCCTACAGAAGCACCTGTTTGTGCCCCAATGCACCCTATTCCCTAATATAGGGCACTACTTTTATCCAGGTCCCATCAAAAGTAATGTCTCATGTAGGGGATAGGGCACTATTTGGGACACAGACCCTGTTTTCCACCAATTTTATCAGATCAATGTTATCAAAGGAAAGGAGACAAGGAGAGGAAGCGACTTTAGACTATTGAGACGCACCACTACTGTTGTTGGTTGTCGTCACATCCCCACCAGCCTGTTGCACGTGACCTTTGACCCTGAGTTTGTTACTTCCTGTTCGGTCCTAGCCCTCCTCTGACTGGCTAGAGAGCGGCAGTGGAGGTGGACGTGGAGGGGGTGGATGAAGGTGAGGAGGGTGAGGAGGGTCAGACCCACGTTCACCTGGAGGAGAGGAGAGGTGGGAAGAAGAACACAAAGATTGAGCCCCCCTTGTGCAGAGCCTGTGGTCTATCTGTTTCCCAAAACATCCTCTCCAGTACTCCAGCCATTCTACTTACTTAATGTATTACAGTTCTAGCACATCTGATTCCATCAATCTAGTCATCACCAAGCCACTCACTAGTTGAAACAGTTAGTTCTGGAATACACCAAATACGTAGAACAACAGCGGGTACTCGATGAGAGGCTTGGTAAACACTCAAAGGTATATAACCCTAGTTCATTACACAGGTATGAGGCCCCTACTGTTTTCTGTAGGAAAAATAAGTTGACTGACTGACTCACATAGATAGGGTCTCCATGCAGCAACTCTCTGATGAGGTGTAGAACAGGGAACTGGAGCAGCAGAACCACAGCTGACAGAGATGTTATCAGACCAGACAACTTACCAAAATGGCAGCCGGGAAACCTGGTGGGGAGATGAGAGGAAAAGAAGAAGACAGACGGATTAAACAACTGGATGACTAGTGGAGTTTTCTTTTGTTGAATTTAATTTATTTTGGGTAACAGACATATACAACAAACTGTACAATGTGGACCCAGAGGATATCACTTGAAAGTATTCATTAAAATGATTATTTACAAAGTGGTCCTCGATGGTAAAAGCAATAGTAGTAATGGTGGTCGAGGTAGGGTTAAATTGTGGTGGTGGGGCTGGAGGTGCTTTAGGATAGGAGACATAACACACACACACACAGTGTGAACGTACGCGATGGTGAGGAAGGCTTGGTGTCCACCATAGATGAAGGCACTGTTGAGGACTTGCAGGATGAAGGTGAGGTACTGAAGAGCAAGGAGAGGAGAGGAGAAGCAGACGTAGAAGAGGAGGCACTGGAGGGAGGTGAGGAAGAGGGAGAGAGAAGAGGAGCGCAGGTCGGCTTCTTGCTTCGTCTCTCCTTTCGGGAGAGAAAGGGGGAGAGAGAGAAGGGAGAGTGTGTCAGAAAGAGGTGGAAGAGAGAGTGAGTGAATGAGGGAGGTGAGAGGAAGAGAGAGGAGGAGCGCAGGTCGGCTTCTTGCTTCTTCTCCTTTGGGGAGAGAGAAGGGAGAGTGTGTCAGAGGGAGGGATGGGAAAGACAGAAAGAGGTAGGTGAGGATGAAACGTTGATTGAGATACTTATGACTTTCATTTTAACTGCTTGTTGCTTGGGTCTACTGTGTTTAAATAAATGGAGTCCATCTTTAACTACAGCTGTAAGCTTTTCCAGGACTTATTCACCATCTAAATCTACAAAGCATTACATGGGCTTGCTCCTACCTATCTTTCTGATTTGGTCCTGTCGTACATACCTACACCTACGCTATGGTCACAAGACGCAGGCCTCCTAATTGTCCCTAGAATTTCTAAGCAAACAGCTGGAGGCAGGGCTTTCTCTTATAGAGCTCCATTTTTATGGAATGGTCTGCCTACCCATGTGAGAGACGCAGACTCGGTCTCAACCTCTAAGTCTTTACTGAAGACTCATCTCTTCAGTGGGTCATACGATTGAGTGTAGTCTGGCCCAGGAGTGTGAAGGTGAACGAAAAGGCTCTGGAGCAACGAACTGCCCTTGCTGTCTCTGCCTGGCCGGTTCCCCTCTTTCCACTGGGATTCTCTGCCTCTAACCCTGTTACAGGGGCTGAGTCACTGGCTTACTGGTGCTCTTTCATGCCGTCCCTAGGAGGGTTGCGTCACCTGAGTGGGTTGAGTCACTGATGTGATCTTCCTGTCTGGGTTGGCGCCCCCATCTTGGGTTGTGCCGTGGCAGAGATCTTTGTGGGCTATACTCGGCCTTGTCTCAGGATGGTAAGATGGTGGTTGAAGATATCCCTCTAGTGGTGTGGGGGCTGTGCTTTGGCAAAGTGGGTGGGGTTATATCCTGCCTGTTTGGCCCTGTCCGGGGGTATCATCGGATGGGGCCACAGAGTCTCCTGACCCCTCATTTCTCAGCCTCCAGTATTTATGCTGCAGTAGTTTATGTGTTGGGGAGCTAGGGTCAGTCTGTTGTATCTGGAGTACTTCTCCTGTCTTATCCGGTGTCCTGTGTGAATTTAAGTATGCTCTCTCTAATTCTCTCTTTCTCTCTTTCTTTCTCTCTCTCGGAGGACCTGAGCCCTAGGACCATGCCTCAGGACTACCTAGCATGATGACTCCTTGCTGTCCCCAGTCCACCTGGCTGTGCTGCTGCTCCAGTTTCAACTGTTCTGCCTGCGACTATGGAACCCTGACCTGTTCACCGGACGTGCTATCTGTCCCAGACCTGCTGTTTTCAACTCTCAAGAGACAGCAGGAGCGGTAGAGATACTCTTAATGATCAGCTATGAAAAGCCAACTGACATTTACTCCTGAGGTCCTGACTTGCTGCACCCTCGACAGCTACTGTGATTATTATTATTTGACCATGCTGGTCATTTATGAACATTTGAACATCTTGGCCATGTTCTGTTATAATCTCCACCCGGCACAGCCAGAAGAGGACTGGCAACCCCTCATAACCTGCTTCCTCTCTAGGTTTCTTCCTAGGTTTTGGCCTTTCTAGGGAGTTTTTCCTAGCCACCGTGCTTCAACACCTGCATTGCTTGCTGTTTGGGGTTTTAGGCTGTACAGCACTTTGAGATATCAGCTGATGTAAGAAGGGATATAAAAATAAATTTGATTTGATTTGATTTGAAATCAATAAATGTATCAACCAATCAACAGTTATCACAAAGTGCAACTGCAGATCCACAGCCAGCAGTCAGGCCAGACTACTTCACAAAATGGCCACCTAACGACACATAATTAAGCAATAAGGCCCGAGGGGGTTTGAGGTATATGGTCAATATACCACGGCTAAGCGCTGTTCTTAAACACGATGCAACGCAGAGTGCCTGTGTACAGCCCTTAGCCGTGGTATATTGGCCATATACCACAAACCTGAGGTGCCTTATTGCTGTTATAAACTGGTTACCAAGGTTATTAGAGTCGTAAAAATACCCATGGAATACGGTCTGATATATCACGGCTGTCTGCCAATCTGCATTCAGGGCTCAAACCAGCCAGTTTATAATATAAATTATATAATGTATGTAAACTTTGTTTTAACTTCATTGTCTGTATTCTGTCTCTAAATGTTGTCTATCACTAGCAGCACCATATCACCAGGTAACATTGTGACTATGTGTTGTCTATCACTAGCAGCACCATATCACCAGGTAACATTGTGACTATGTGTTGTCGATCACTAGCAGCACCATATCACCAGGTAACATTGTGACTATGTGTTGTCTATCACTAGCAGCACCATATCACCAGGTAACATTGTGACTATGTGTTGTCTATCACTAGCAGCACCATATCACCAGGTAACATTGTGACTATGTGTTGTCTATCACTAGCAGCACCATATCACCAGGTAACATTGTGACTATGTGTTGTCTATCAATAGCAGCACCATATCACCAGGTAACATTGTGACTATGTGTTGTCTATCAATAGCAGCACCATATCACCAGGTAACATTGTGACTATGTGTTGTCTATCAATAGCAGCACCATATCACCAGGTAACATTGTGACTATGTGTTGTCTATCAATAGCAGCACCATATCACCAGGTAACATTGTGACTATGTGTTGTCTATCACTAGCAGCACCATATCACCAGGTAACATTGTGACTATGTGTTGTCTATCACTAGCAGCACCATATCACCAGGTAACATTGTGACTATGTGTTGTCGACCACTAGCAGCACCATATCACCAGGTAACATTGTGACTGTGTGTTGTCTATCACTAGCAGCACCATATCACCAGGTAACATTGTGACTATGTGTTGTCTATCACTAGCAGCACCATATCACCAGGTAACATTGTGACTATGTGTTGTCGATCACTAGCAGCACCATATCACCAGGTAACATTGTGACTATGTGTTGTCTATCACTAGCAGCACCATATCACCAGGTAACATTGTGACTGTGTGTTGTCTATCACTAGCAGCACCATATCACCAGGTAACATTGTGACTATGTGATGTCTGTCACTAGCAGCACCATATCACCAGGTAACATTGTGACTATGTGATGTCTATCACTAGCAGCACCATATCACCAGGTAACATTGTGACTGTGTGTTGTCTATCAATAGCAGCACCATATCACCAGGTAACATTGTGACTATGTGTTGTCTATCACTAGCAGCACCATATCACCAGGTAACATTGTGACTATGTGTTGTCTATCACTAGCAGCACCATATCACCAGGTAACATTGTGACTATGTGTTGTCGATCACTAGCAGCACCATATCACCAGGTAACATTGTGACTATGTGTTGTCGATCACTAGCAGCACCATATCACCAGGTAACATTGTGACTATGTGTTGTCTATCAATAGCAGCACCATATCACCAGGTAACATTGTGACTGTGTGTTGTCTATCACTAGCAGCACCATATCACCAGGTAACATTGTGACTGTGTGTAAATGTTGTCGATCGCTAGCAGCACCATATCACCAGGTAACATTGTGACTGTGTGTAAATGTTGTCGATCACTAGCAGCACCATATCACCAGGTAACATTGTGACTATGTGTTGTCGATCACTAGCAGCACCATATCACCAGGTAACATTGTGACTATGTGTTGTCTATCACTAGCAGCACCATATCACCAGGTAACATTGTGACTATGTGTTGTCGATCACTAGCAGCACCATATCACCAGGTAACATTGTGACTATGTGTTGTCGATCAATAGCAGCACCATATAACCAGGTAACATTGTGACTATGTGTTGTCTATCAATAGCAGCACCATATCACCAGGTAACATTGTGACTATGTGTTGTCTATCACTAGCAGCACCATATCACCAGGTAACATTGTGACTATGTGTTGTCTATCACTAGCAGCACCATATCACCAGGTAACATTGTGACTATGTGTTGTCGATCACTAGCAGCACCATATCACCAGGTAACATTGTGACTATGTGTTGTCTATCACTAGCAGCACGATATCACCAGGTAACATTGTGACTATGTGTTGTCTATCACTAGCAGCACCTTATCACCAGGTAACATTGTGACTATGTGTTGTCGATCACTAGCAGCACCATATCACCAGGTAACATTGTGACTATGTGTTGTCTATCACTAGCAGCACCATATCACCAGGTAACATTGTGACTATGTGTTGTCGATCACTAGCAGCACCATATCACCAGGTAACATTGTGACTATGTGTTGTCGATCACTAGCAGCACCATATCACCAGGTAACATTGTGACTATGTGTTGTCGATCACTAGCAGCACCATATCACCAGGTAACATTGTGACTATGTGTTGTCTATCAATAGCAGCACCATATCACAAGGTAACATTGTGACTGTGTGTTGTCGATCACTAGCAGCACCATATCACCAGGTAACATTGTGACTGTGTGTTGTCGATCACTAGCAGCACCATATCACCAGGTAACATTGTGACTATGTGTTGTCGATCACTAGCAGCACCATATCACCAGGTAACATTGTGACTGTGTGTTGTCTATCACTAGCAGCACCATATCACCAGGTAACATTGTGACTATGTGTTGTCTATCAATAGCAGCACCATATCACCAGGTAACATTGTGACTCTGTGTTGTCGATCACTAGCAGCACCATATCACCAGGCAACATTGTGACTGTGTGTAAATGTTGTCTATCAATAGCAGCACCATATCACCAGGTAACATTGTGACTGTGTGTAAATGTTGTCTATCAATAGCAGCACCAAATCACCAGGTAACATTGTGACTATGTGTTGTCGATCACTAGCAGCACCATATCACCAGGTAACATTGTGACTATGTGTAAATGTTGTCTATCACTAGCAGCACCATATCACCAGGTAACATTGTGACTATGTGTTGTCTATCACTAGCAGCACCATATCACCAGGTAACATTGTGACTATGTGTTGTCTATCACTAGCAGCACCATATCACCAGGTAACATTGTGACTGTGTGTTGTCTATCAATAGCAGCACCATATCACCAGGTAACATTGTGACTATGTGTTGTCTATCACTAGCAGCACCATATCACCAGGTAACATTGTGACTATGTGTTGTCTATCAATAGCAGCACCATATCACCAGGTAACATTGTGACTATGTGTTGTCTATCACTAGCAGCACCATATCACCAGGTAACATTGTGACTATGTGTAAATGTTGTCTATCAATAGCAGCACCATATCACCAGGTAACATTGTGACTATGTGTAAATGTTGTCTATCAATAGCAGCACCATATCACCAGGTAACATTGTGACTATGTGTAAATGTTGTCTATCAATAGCAGCACCATATCACCAGGTAACATTGTGACTATGTGTAAATGTTGTCTATCAATAGCAGCACCATATCACCAGGTAACATTGTGACTATGTGTTGTCTATCACTAGCAGCACCATATCACCAGGTAACATTGTGACTATGTGTTGTCTATCAATAGCAGCACCATATCACCAGGTAACATTGTGACTATGTGTTGTCTATCAATAGCAGCACCATATCACCAGGTAACATTGTGACTATGTGTTGTCTATCAATAGCAGCACCATCTTATTCTAATGCCCACACCGTCACCTGCCCTTAACGTCTATGATGTCACCCACCTGGAGCCAATGGCTTCCCCTTGTGTCTGTCCATGATGAGGCCATTCCAGGGACCACAGAGGACCCCACAGAGCTGGGTGAAGGCAAAGGCATTGGTGTACTGACTCACTGAAAGAAAGAGACAGAGAGAGAAGGTGGGGGTAGAGAGAGAGAGACAGAGACAGACAGAGAGAGCCAGAGAGAGACAGACAGAGATAGACAGAGAGAGAGAGAAGGTGGGGGTAGAGAGAGAGAGAGAGAGACAGACAGAGACAGAGAGAGACAGACAGACAGAGAGAGAGAGAGAAGGTGGGGGTAGAGATAGAGAACAAGAGACAGGTGGAGGGAGAGAGAGAGAGAGAGAGAAAAGAACAGCATTGAAAACCACTAAATTAGAGAAGTAGTCTACACAGAGGCAGAAAAATAGTTGTATTTGTGTTTTTCTGTTAGTTTTTACCCAGGGTCTGGTCTCTGTTGGCCAGCCGGTTGAGCATGGGGTTCACCGTGGCGATGAACAGGAAGTGACAGAACTGCATGACAGCCACCCAGACCAGGTGCCACAGGAAGAACCAGGACAGGACACAACTCCTAAAACTGGTAACTGAGAGAGAGAGAGAAGGAGGGGGGTGAATGACAGAGAGAGAGAGAGAGAGGGGGGTGAAGGACAGAGAGAGAGAGAAGGAGTGGGGTGAAGGACAGAGAGAGAGAAGGAGTGGGGTGAAGGACAGAGAGAGAGAAGGAGTGGGGTGAAGGACAGAGAGAGAGAGAGAGAGAGGGATGAAGGACAGAGAGAGAGAGAGAGAGGGGTGAAGGACAGAGAGAGAGAGAGAGGGGTGAAGGACAGAGAGAGAGAGAGAGGTGAAGGACAGAGAGAGAGAGGGAGAGAGAGAGAAGGAGGGGGTGAAGGACAGAGAGAGAGAGAGAGAGAGAAGGAGGGGGGTGAAGGACAGAGAGAGAGAGAGAGAGAGAGAGAAGGAGGGGGGTGAAGGACAGAGAGAGAGAGAGAGAGAAGGAGGGGGGTGAAGGACAGAGAGAGGGAGGGAGAAAGAGAGAGAAGGAGGGGGTGAAGGACAGAGAGAGGGAGAGAGAGAGAAGGAGGGGGTGAAGGACAGAGAGAGAGAAGGTGTGGGGTGAAGGACAGAGAGAGAGGGAGAGAGAGAGAAGGAGGGGGTGAAGGACAGAGAGAGAGAGAGAAGGAGGGGGGTGAAGGACAGAGAGAGAGAGAGAGAGAGAGAAGGAGGGGGGTGAAGGACAGAGAGAGAGAGAGAGAGAGAGAAGGAGGGGGGTGAAGGACAGAGAGAGAGAGAGAGAGAAGGAGGGGGGTGAAGGACAGAGAGAGAGAGAGAGAGGTGAAGGACAGAGAGAGAGAGGGACAGAGAGAGAAGGAGGGGGTGAAGGACAGAGAGAGAGAGAGAGAGAGAAGGAGGGGGGTGAAGGACAGAGAGAGAGAGAGAGAGAAGGAGGGGGGTGAAGGACAGAGAGAGGGAGAGAGAGAGAAGGAGGGGGTGAAGGACAGAGAGAGGGAGAGAGAGAGAAGGAGGGGGTGAAGGACAGAGAGAGAGAAGGTGTGGGGTGAAGGACAGAGAGAGAGAGAGAGAGAGAAGGAGGGGGTGAAGGACAGAGAGAGAGAGAGAGAGAGAGAAGGAGGGGGGTGAAGGACAGAGAGAGAGAGAGAGAGAGAAGGAGGGGGATGAAGGACAGAGAGAGAGAGAGAGAGAGAAAGAGGGGGTGAAGGACAGAGAGAGAGAGAGAGAAGGAGGGGGGTGAAGGACAGAGAGAGAGAGAGAGAGAAGGAGGGGGGTGAAGGACAGAGAGAGAGAGAGAGAGAGAAGGAGGGGGGTGAAGGACAGAGAGAGGGAGGGAGAAAGAGAGAGAAGGAGGGGGTGAAGGACAGAGAGAGGGAGAGAGAGAGAAGGAGGGGGTGAAGGACAGAGAGAGAGAAGGTGTGGGGTGAAGGACAGAGAGAGAGGGAGAGAGAGAGAAGGAGGGGTGAAGGACAGAGAGAGAGAGAGAAGGAGGGGGGTGAAGGACAGAGAGAGAGAGAGAGAGAGAGAGAAGGAGGGGGGTGAAGGACAGAGAGAGAGAGAGAGAGAAGGAGGGGGATGAAGGACAGAGAGAGAGGGAGACGGAGGAAGGGAGGAGGACACAGAGAGAGAGAGAGAGATGGAGGACGGGAGGAGGACAGCGAGAGAGGGAGAAACGGAGGAAGGCAGGAGGACAGAGAGAGAGGGAGAGATGGAGGAAGGGAGGAAGACAGAGACTGGGTGTTAGTTGGGGCAATATTCTATGATGCTTGTGTGGCTGTATGAGGTGTCTGTGAGTGAATGACGTTGCTCACTTTCTCAGTGCTTTTTAGTAACTTTTACAATATGTAGGACTATTTCATGCCAATAAAGCCCTTTATATTTATTTGAATTGACTGGGAAGACCAGGTTTCTTACCTCTCTCAGGCTGATCGGGTCTGGAAGGCCCTGCTTTGTCCTGCAACTGCAGCGGGGCACTCTCAGCCTTCTGTAACACAGCAATCTTCTGATATTTGGCATTCACATCTCCTTTTCTCTCTCCTCCTCCTCCGTCCTTTTCTCCTCTCTCTCCCCCTCTCCCCCAACGCCGGCCACCGCAGCTCACCCTGTCACAAAGAGCTGAGTCAGAGTCACCGCTTTAAAATCATGGCGGCGACAGTCCTTTTTGGCTTCCATAGTGGTCGGTCACCATGGTGACTGTTAGTCTGGTTGTGTGGTGTGGTGGTGCATCGTGGGAGTCATAGTTCTTCTGACCCGTAAGCGTATCTGTCGGGGAGTGGGTAGGGGATGTGGGTCTTGGGCATGAGGAAGAACGTCCGGAAGACGTGGATGACGCTGCAGACGGAGAGAACGAGGAAGGAGGAGTGGAAAGAGACCCCTCTTTCATACAAAAACTTCAGAGAGAGAGAGAGAGGAAGAGGGAGAGAGAGGGGGAGAGAGAAAGAGGGAGAGAGAGGGAGAGAGAGAAAGAGGGAGAGAGAGAAAGAGGGAGAGAGAGAGAAAGGAAGAGGGAGAGAGAGAAAGAAAGAAAGAGGGAGGGAGAGAAAGAGGGAGAGAAAGAGGGAGAGAGAGGAAGAGGGAGAGAGAGGAAGAGAGGAAGAGGGAGAGAGAGGGAGAGAGAGGAAGAGGGAGAGAGAGGAAGAGGGAGAGAGAGAAAGAGGGAGAGAGAGAAAGAGGGAGAGAGAGAAAGAGGGAGAGAGAAAGAGGGAGAGAGAGAAAGAGGGAGAGAGAAAGAGGGAGAGAGAGAAAGAGGGAGAGAGAGAAAGAAGGAGAGAGAGAAAGAAGGAGAGAGAGAAAGAGGGAGAGGTTATATACAGCATGTATGAATCCTTACTTCACCTCTTTTGATTATCAGTGATTACTTAAATCATTCATGTTTTTGCCTGAGCTAAATTTGCATCTGTCACAATGGAATTAAGCAGTCAGTCAAAGGTCAGATTAAGGAGAAGCAAATCATTAATGACCATTTGGATTCATGTTTCATCTAGAGGATGCTACATTTCAGTTGATGTAGTCCCTTCTGAAAACAGCAGGTGCTGACTGTGCAACAGTTCAAGCACCAGAAATCTGTCCCAAATTGAGGAATATTCAGGAACTCAGAAGGTTTTCAACAGTATAAACCCTCATTAAACCTGTCCCAAATTGAGGAATATTCAGGAAGTCAGAAGGTTTTCAACAGTAGGAACCTTCATTAAACATGTCCCACATCAAGGAATATTCAGGAAGTCAGGAGGTTTTCAACAGTATAAACCCTCATTAAACCTGTCCCAAATTGAGGAATATTCAGGAAGTCAGAAGGTTTTCAACAGTAGGAACCTTCATTAAACATGTCCCACATCAAGGAATATTCAGGAAGTCAGGAGGTTTTCAACAGTATAAACCCTCATTAAACCTGTCCCAAATTGAGGAATATTCAGGAAGTCAGAAGGTTTTAAACAGTTCAGACCCTCATTA
The DNA here is from genome assembly GCF_057628025.1 of Oncorhynchus mykiss. Lineage (NCBI taxonomy): Eukaryota > Metazoa > Chordata > Actinopteri > Salmoniformes > Salmonidae > Oncorhynchus > Oncorhynchus mykiss. The sequence continues at coordinate 11,827,395 of NC_143040.1, read as the reverse complement.
AATCTGTCCCACAATGAGGAATATTCAGGAAGTCAGGAGGTTTTCAACAGTATAAACCCTCATTAAACCTGTCCCAAATTGAGGAATATTCAGGAAGTCAGAAGGTTTTAAACAGTTCAGACCCTCATTAAATCTTTCCCACAATGAGGAATATTCAGGAAGTCAGGAGGTTTTCAACAGTATAAACCCTCATTAAATCTGTCCCACAATGAGGAATATTCAGGAAGTCAGGAGGTTTTCAACAGTATAAACCCTCATTAAACATGTCCCACATTGAGGAATTTTCAGGAAGTCAGGAGGTTTTCAACAGTATAAACCCTCATTAAACCTGTCCCACACTGAGGAATAGTCATAAGGAAACCTGTCCCACATTGAGGAATAGTCATAAGGAAGCCTGTCCCACACTGAGGAATGGTCATAAGGAAACCTGTCCCACATTGAGGAATAGTCATAAGGAAGATGCTGTGTTACCTTGATGATGAGGAAGACAGCGGCGGAGGAGTCGAAGGCCCCGGCGTAGACCGATATGACCGTGGAACGGTGGCTGTCGAACAGGTTCCCCACCTTAAGAAGACAGAGGTGCAGAGATGACCACTAGTTTACCATCTGTTGACCAAATGCATGTCATGACATAGAGATGACAGACTGTAGCTTTGAAAGAGACCAACTTGAGCATTGGTGGTGTAGAACAACATTCCAGATGTGATCAGGCACGAGATGGCAGGAAACAGCAACGCTGACTGCTCTGTGTGTGAGAGAGAGAAGCAGGGGGTGGGTGGGGTTGTGGGGTGAGGACAAAGCAATAATTCTTAAAAAAAACAAAAAACGTCAATTAAAGACCGAAGGTCAAGACACGCTAACCGACATTTCAATATGTTATAAAAATACCTGGACTGGAGACAGTTATCAACAAGGTCCCCGTGGTGTACAGACATCTAGAAAAGAAGACACAGGCAGGGAGGGAGGGTGGTAGGGGCAAGGGAGGGTATGAGCATAGGTAGTTTTGTGATGGTTTGGTGTCATGATAACATTGATTTAGAGAAACAGTGCTTTTGGTTAGTATTCAGACCCCTTGACTAACCACACAGCCTTATTCAAAAAATATGTATATTTTAAAATCCTCAGCAATCTACACACAATACCCCATAATGATGAAGTCAAAACAGGTTTTAGAAATAAAATAAATACCTTATTTGCATAAGTATTCAGACCCTTTGCTACGAGATTCGAAATTGAGCACCGGGTGTATCCTGTTTCCATTTATCATCCTTGAGATGTTTCTACAACTTGATTGGTGTCCACCTGTGGTAAATTAAATTGATTTGGACATGATTTAGAAAGGCACACACCTGTCTATATAAGGTCCCACAGTGGACAGGTCATGTCAGAGTAAAAACCAAGCCATGACGTCGAAGGAATTGTCTGTAGAGCTCAGAGACAGGATTACGTCGAGGCACAGATCTGTGGAAGGGTACAAAGAAAATCTGCAGCATTAAAGTCCCCAAGAACACATTGGCCATCAATCTTAAATGGAAGAAGTTTGGAACCACCAAGCAATAATTCCTCAATAAAAAAATAAAACGTCAATTAAAGACCGAAGGTCAAGACACGCTAACCGACATTTCAATATGTTATAAAAATACCTGGACTGGAGACAGTTATCAACAAGGTCCCCGTGGTGTACAGACATCTAGAAAAGAAGACGCAGGCCAAGACTCTTCCTACAGCTGGCCGCCCGGCCAAACTGAGTAATCGGGGGAGAAGGGCCTTGGTCAGGGAGGTGACCAAGAACCCAATGGTCCCTCTGACATAGCTCTATAGGTCTTCTGTGGAGATGGGAGAACCTTTCAGAAGGACAACCATCTCTGCAGCACTCCACCAATCAGGCCTTTATGGTAGAGTGGCCAGACGGAAACCACTCCTCAGTAAAAGGCACATGACATCCTGCTTGGAGTTTGCCAAAAGGCACCTAAAGACTCTCAGACCATGAGAAACAAAATGTTGGCCTGAATGCCAAGCGTCACATCTGTACGAAACCTGGCACCATCCCTACAGTGAAGCATGGTGGTGGCAGCATCATGCTGTGGGGATGTTTTTCAGCGGAAGGGACTGGGAGACCAGTCAGGATTGAGGGAAACCTGAACGGAGCAAAGTACAGAGAGATCCTTGATGAAAACCTGCTCCAGAGTGCTCATGACCTCAAACTGGGGTGAAGGTTCACCTTGCAACATGACAATGACCCTAAGCACACAGCCAAGACAACGCAGGAGTGGCTTCGGAACAAGTCTCAATGTCATGAAGTGGCCCACACATGAATCTGATCGAAAATGTCTGAAGAGACCTGAAAAAAGCTGTGCCGCAATGCTCCCCATCCACCCTGACAGAGCTTGAGGATCTGCAGAGAAGAATGGGAGAAACTCCCCAAATACAGGTGTGCTAAGCTTGTAGCGACATACCAAAGAAGACTCAATGCTGTAATCGCTGCCAAAGGTGCTTCAACAAAGTACTGAGAAAAGGTCTGAATAACTATGTAAATGTGATATCAGTTTTTTATTTTGAATAGATTAGCAAACATTTCCAAAAAACAGTTTTTGCTTTGTCATTATGGGGTATTGTGTGCAGATTGATGAGGGGGAAAAACAATGTAATACATTTTTGGAGTAAGTCTGTAACGTAACAAAATGTGGAAAATACCATCACCATTGTCATCATGTAAACAGCCCATCTATCTACCTCATCCCCATACTGTATTTATTTATCTTGCTCCTTTGCATCCCAGTATCTCTACTTGCACATTCATCTTCTGCACATCTAACATTCCAGTGTTTAATTGCTATATTGTAATTACCTCACCACCATGGCCTATTTATTGCCTTAACTCCCTTATCTCACCTCATTTGCACTCACTGTATATAGACTTTTTGTTTTGTTTTTTTCTACTGTATTATTGACTATGTTTTGCTTATTCCATGTGTAACTGTGTTGTTGTATGTGTCGAATTGCTATGCTTTATCTTGGCCAGGTCGCAGTTGTAAATGAGAACTTGTTCTCAACTAGCCTACCTGGTTAAATAAAGGTGTTCTCAACTAGCCTACCTGGTTAAATAAAGGTGTTCTCAACTAGCCTACCTGGATAAATAAAGGTGTTCTCAACTAGCCTACCTGGATAAATAAAGGTGTTCTCAACTAGCCTACCTGGTTAAATAAAGGTGTTCTCAACTAGCCTACCTGGTTAAATAAAGGTGTAATTAAAAATTAAACAATTAAATAAAATCATTGTCAGCGGAAAAAATCTATAAACACACCTGTCTGTATCTGAAATGACAGCCTGTAATGGGAAATTATTGGAGAAATGATTTTCTTGTATTTCATTTTCTGTTGATATGGATTGATATGTAATAAACATGATTTTATGTGGGGGGAGACGCAGACAGATGCTTTCCTTGGGGGAGGGAAACAGGTGTTAACCATGTTTAATTAACCCTGTTAGTCTATAATTATCGGTTGGAACTAAGTACTGACCCACTGGAGAAAAAGTGGTTGAATCCATGTTGTTTCCACATCATTTCAAGCCAAAACATCGATGTAATGGACGTTGAATCAACGTGGAAAACGAATTGGATTTGACAGGTCTTCAACGTCAGACTATGTCATATATTGTCACCCCAAATGTTTTACTTAAATCCAACGACGTGGTGATTGTTTTGGTTTGTTATTGATTTAGCGTTGAATTCACGTCAGTTGACAACTCAACCAAATGTAAATGAAAACTAGACGTTGAACTGACGTCTGTGCCCAGAGGGGACGTCCCAACCTTTGACCTGTTTAACTGCCGGTATAAATGTCTGCTGGTGTTGAATGTGGTTCAGGTTTGGAACCAGACACACTGTGTCTCTGTGACACTGTGATTCTGTAGCAGCTGATGATGAGAATTCCTACAAGTCTCTCAGGCTGGTGTTTCCAGAATCTTCTGTGACAATGTGATTAACATTAGAAATGTTCTCTGCTTCTGTTCTGGAGGTTCTCCCTGAACTCTTGGAATAAACCAGATAGATTTTTGATAGATTTTTATCAACAACTGCTCTCCTTTTGGTTCACCTGGAAATTCATTTCACACCCTGTCCCAGTGCACTACTTTAGACCGGGGCTCATACTGTAGGTCTCTGGTCAACAGTAGGACACTAATAGGGAATAGGGTGCTATTTCAGACAAAGCCATTGTTGTAAAAACGACACTCACCAGTTAGTTGACCCCCAAAAATAAATGATGGGCAGCAATACATTTTTTTTTACAATAATAAAACATTCTCACGTGGCCAGGAGCCTGGTCGCCATGGTGCCGAAGTGGTCGAACAGGAAGCCCAGAGGGAAACGCAGGAAGTTCATGGAGAAGGAGGCGACGGTGAAGACCAGAGAGAACTGTTCATCTTGGCCACTACAGTCTGAGAGAGAGAGAGAGAGAGAGAGAGAGAGAGATGGTGGGATGTCGGAGAGAGAGAACTGTTCATCCTGTCTCCTGTCTACTACATTTTGAGACAGAGAAAGAGAAAGATGGAGGGCTGGGATTGGAGAGAGGGTGAGAAGGAAAGATGGATGGAGAGACCAGAGAGAACTGTTCATCCTGTCTACTGGTGTCTCAGAGAGAGAGGAGGGATGGGGGAGAGAGAGAACTGTTCATACTGTCTACTGGTGTCTCAGAGAGAGAGGAGGGATGGGGGAGAGAGCTTTTTGTGAGCTTCAGACGCTTTTGTGTGTGTGAGAAAGAGGTTGTGTGTGTGAGAAAGAGGTTGTGTGTGTGAGAGAGAGAAAGCGTGTGTGTGCGAGCTCATGACTCACCTGACTGTATGATGTTATCACCGGGCCGCTCCCCTGACAATGTGATAATGTCACCGGGGTCGGTGGCGTTGGCAGTGATGTCACAGAGGTCACTGAAGTAGCCGTCGTTCTTAAGGATGAACACCAGCGACGCCCAGCCGTACGCTATCCCCGAGAAACACAGGTTTTCAACGAATCCCGAGGCCACCGTCAAACTGTGGCGCAGCTTGGCCCCGCCCCCACATCCCAGCATGCTTGCTGCTGCCACTGCCGCTTACTTCCTGCTTCACTTTCGGGTTCCTCCTATGGGACTTTGTGTTGCTGGTCAGAGGGGTGGTGGTGAAGCTCGGTACTAGTAGTGGTGGTGGGTCCCTCAATTTCTGACGACAGCATTGGTGCCCCCTTTCAGCCCCAGGGGTATTTTTGGAAAGTAAGAGGAGATGAGGCGGGACTAGTTCCAAAATATGAAGTACTAAAATAAATGAGGGCAGTGAACCCCCCTGCAGCTAGTTTACCTCACACTTCACCGTGTTGATCTGCATTGACTAGAATTAGTAGAACATGAACACAAACTAGTAGACCTTGAATAGAACTACTGACAGCCTGACTGCCTGTTAGAGAACACAGGTGAGTCCGTCATGTTTACTACAACTGTGTCCCAAACGGCATACTATTCCCTATATAGTGCACTACCTTTGACCAGCCCTGGCCCTGGTAGTGCACTTCAGTAAATAGGGAATAGGGTTCCATCAGGAACTCGGCAGGATTAAAAAGCCAGTATTAACCTTAACCTTTCTTTCACTACATCTGGCACTATAGCACTAGGTTCTCACACACAGTACACACAGTACACACACACACACAGAGGGCACTGCTCCTGAAACTCTGTTACATAGTATTGCTATCTAACAGCAAATACACCGTTAACCCAGATACACTGGACACAAAAGCAAACATACTCACAAGATGCATACTATGCACACACACACACACACACACACACACACACACACACACACACACACACACACACACACACACACACACACACACACACACACACACACACTCTACCTGTAGAAGGGCCAACAGTGGAAGCCTCTGTCGTCTTCTCTCTCAGAACACAGTGTTCATCGTAGTTCTCTGGTCTCTATAGTACCACATAGTTCTCTCTGTCTGCTCACTGGTTCAACTCATCTGACTTACTCACTGGTTATAACTGTCTCACTGGTTCTAACTGTCTCACTGGTTCTAAAAGGCTCACTGGTTCTAACTGTCTCACTGGTTCAAACTGGTTCAAACTGGTTCTCACTGGTTCTAACTGTCTCACTGGTTCTAACTGGTTCACTGGTTCAAACTGGTTCAAACTGGTTCTCACTGGTTCTAACTGTCTCACTGGTTCTAACTGGTTCACTGGTTCAAACTGGTTCAAACTGGTTCACTGGTTTAAATTGCTTGCCTCCCTAAAAGGCTGTCCCCCCACCGATTGAAGCCAGGTTCCCAAAGTCCATGTTGTCGGCTGGAGAGAATGCCTCAGTGTGTTCCATGTTGGCTGGTGTCCCAGTTGGCAGTTTTATGCGGAGTCACTGACTGAGGTTGTGTCCTGGTTGCAGCTATGTGCAGGCTGACACAGGAAAGGCCTGACCCTTTATCAGACACATTATTGGCAGTGGCTGGAGGGAGGGGGGCGGGGGCTTCAGTGTGTCAATCATCCTCTACTTAGGCTCTCATTAGTTCATTGGAGTGCCTTTGCTCCTCCCAGTGGTGTGTCTGTCTATGGCTGTACCGTCCTTATCCCCAAAGATCCTGCTCTCAGACACACATGCAGTTCCTCTGTCTGCCTTCACAACAGTCCAACCAGACCAGAGGAGTGCTGTGAGCTGTGACAAGGTCAGAGGTCGTCTCATCTACTAGCCGCTGTCAGAACTAACAGCTAACAGGTTACAAAGGTTTACGTTAGTTCTGTTTGTTTACCTCAAGGTCTGGTCCATAGCATCTGTTTGTTTACCTCTGGCTCTGGTCCATATCATCTGTTTGTTTACCTCTGGCTCTGGTCCATAGCATCTGTTTGTTTACCTCTGGCTCTGGTCCATAGCATCTGTTTGTTTACACCTAGCTCTGGTCCATATCATCTGTTTGTTTACCTCTGGCTCTGGTCCATAGCATCTGTTTGTTTACACCTAGCTCTGGTCCATAGCATCTGTTTGTTTACCTCTGGCTCTGGTCCATATCATCTGTTTGTTTACCTCTGGCTCTGGTCCATAGCATCTGTTTGTTTACCTCTGGCTCTGGTCCATATCATCTGTTTGTTTACCTCTGGCTCTGGTCCATAGCATCTGTTTGTTTACACCTAGCTCTGGTCCATAGCATCTGTTTGTTTACCTCTGGCTCTGGTCCATATCATCTGTTTGTTTACCTCTGGCTCTGGTCCATAGCATCTGTTTGTTTACCTCTGGCTCTGGTCCATATCATCTGTTTGTTTACCTCTGGCTCTGGTCCATATCATCTGTTTGTTTACCTATGGCTCTGGTCCACATCATCTGTTTGTTTACACCTAGCTCTGGTCCATAGCATCTGTTTGTTTACCTCTGGCTCTGGTCCATATCATCTGTTTGTTTACACCTAGCTCTGGTCCATATCATCTGTTTGTTTACCTCTAGCTCTGGTCCATAGCATCTGTTTGTTTACCTCTAGCTCTGGTCCATAGCATATGTTTGTTTACCTCTAGCTCTGGTCCATAGCATCTGTTTGTTTACACCTAGCTCTGGTCCATATCATCTGTTTGTTTACCTCTAGCTCTGGTCCATAGCATCTGTTTGTTTACCTATGGCTCTGGTCCATATCATCTGTTTGTTTACCTCTAGCTCTGGTCCATAGCATCTGTTTGTTTACCTATGGCTCTGGTCCATATCATCTGTTTGTTTACCTCTAGCTCTGGTCCATATCATCTGTTTGTTTACACCTAGCTCTGGTCCATAGCATCTGTTTGTTTACACCTAGCTCTGTGGGTTGAGGTATGTCCTCAAAAATTGCATTGTATTAACACATTAATAATTTACCACCACATAAACTTTAGCTCAATAATTCCCACATCTGCAAATCAAAATGTGTTTACACACACACACACACACGCAAGCATGCACTCACACACCCCTGACGTAAAAATATTGCAGTCAGAGTGCAGTATAACTGCAGTGTTCTGCCAACACAGCGTCCAAAAATACGTTTTTTTTTAATGCAATAATTTCGCAGTGTAACTGCAGTTATCTATAATTACTGCTTCCAAAATACCAGTCGACTGCTGTTACTGCACTTATACTGCAGTTTCAAAACTGCAATCTTTTTTTGTAAGGGACATAAATGCATATTGCAACAATAACAGCTGTTGATAAGAGGTGTCATGATCAATGGCATATACATTTGCAGTTTTGAAAAACATTTGGTTTGAAGTAGGCTACTGTAGGCCTCGTTGAAATCCTGCAGACAGGTCTTTGGAAACATCAGTAAAGCTAAATTAGCATCATGAAGCAGCCTAATAAATATTCCCCTCCATATCGTCTCATTTGGTTTACGTTCAAATTCACATCACTAGGTTACATACATGAATAACCTACCTCGTTCTGATCTCTGTCAAATCGAACGGAGTAGGCCTAGACGAGGGTTTGTGAGACATCGCTGTTTTTGTTCTTTAGGTAGGCCTAGTTTACAATATACAGTTGAAGTGGGAAGTTTACATACACTTAGATTTGAGTCATTATAATTAGTTTTTCAACCTCTCCACAAATGTCTTCTTAACAAACTATAGTTTTGGCAAGTCAGTTAGGACATCCACTTTGTGCATGACACAAGTCATTTTTCCAACTATTGTTTACTGTAACGAATCTCTTCTTCGTCTGAGGAAGAGTAGTCAAGATGGGACCAATATGCAGTGTGGTAAGTGTCCATGTTCATTTATTAGAACTGAACACATAAAACAAAATAACAACGTGAATGAAAGAAACGAACCCGTTCTGTCAGGTGATACACACAAAACAAAATAACAACGTGAATGAAAGAAACGAACCCGTTCTGTCAGGTGATACACACAAAACAAAATAACAACGTGAATGAAAGAAACAAACCCGTTCTGTCAGGTGATACACACAAAACAACTACCCACAAATCATAGTGGGAACACAGACTACCTAAGTATGGTTCTCAATCAGAGCCAACGATTGACAGCTGCCTCTGATTGGCAGCTGTCAGAGCCCCCCCCCCCCCCCCCCCAGAATGGGGGCACCTGCTTACACATACGGCTTCGTCTGAATGTATCTATGCAGTGCCAATAGGACACCATCTACTGCCATTACTGTGTTACAGTACAGTGACACTTGTACAATCACAACAAAGGTCTTGGACTCTAACTCTGTTCCTCTCAGATGGAACCCTGGACTCTAACTCTGTTCCTCTCAGATGGAACCCTGGACTCTAACTCTGTTCCTCTCAGATGGAACCCTGGACTCTAACTCTGTTCCTCTCAGATGGAACCCTGGACTCTAACTCTGTTCCTCTCAGATGGAACCCTGGACTCTAACTCTGTTCCTCTCAGATGGAACCCTGGACTCTAACTCTGTTCCTCTCAGATGGAACCCTGGACTCTAACTCTGTTCCTCTCAGATGGAACCCTGGACTCTAACTCTGTTCCTCTCAGATGGAACCCTGGACTCTAACTCTGTTCCTCTCAGATGGAACCCTGGACTCTAACTCTGTTCCTCTCAGATGGAACCCTGGACTCTAACTCTGTTCCTCTCAGATGGAACCCTGGACTCTAACTCTGTTCCTCTCAGATGGAACCCTGGACTCTAACTCTGTTCCTCTCAGATGGAACCCTGGACTCTAACTCTGTTCCTCTCAGATGGAACCCTGGACTCTAACTCTGTTCCTCTCAGATGGAACCCTGGACTCTAACTCTGTTCCTCTCAGATGGAACCCTGGACTCTAACTCTGTTCCTCTCAGATGGAACCCTGGACTCTAACTCTGTTCCTCTCAGATGGAACCCTGGACTCTAACTCTGTTCCTCTCAGATGGAACCCTGGACTCTAACTCTGTTCCTCTCAGATGGAACCCTGGACTCTAACTCTGTTCCTCTCAGATGGAACCCTGGACTCTAACTCTGTTCCTCTCAGATGGAACCCTGGACTCTAACTCTGTTCCTCTCAGATGGAACCCTGGACTCTAACTCTGTTCCTCTCAGATGGAACCCTGGACTCTAACTCTGTTCCTCTCAGATGGAACCCTGGACTCTAACTCTGTTCCTCTCAGATGGAACCCTGGACTCTAACTCTGTTCCTCTCAGATGGAACCCTGGACTCTAACTCTGTTTCTCTCAAATGGAACCCTGTACAGCTGCTTCCTCGTAAGTTGGTGTTGACGCAGGATGCGGCAGAGTGTCGACATACTGACACGGTTGATATTATGGAATGTTGTGTGATCTGCCATGATTTGCTCTCGTAGTTGATGTAGGCGGATGGTGTTGTTTACCAACACTAGACTGACAATGGCCAGTTCCTGTTGATGGTGAACAGACGTTGCCTTCCACCCTCAGGAGGTCGTCTGGCAGTTCTCTAGAAAATGCAACAATATGATGTCATTGGTTAGGTTATTTTTTACATACTGTACTGTCATACTGCACACAGTAACATCACAACTGTATTACATGTAATTCACAGCACTATACCTGAGGAGCATAGACCTAACATTGTAGGACTACATTCTATTGTTCTGGGATGCAGAATGATGTACAACGACTACATAGGTACAGTCTAGTGTAGAACGTTGAAGACATACTTGTTCTCCAGTCTAAATGTCAGTATTATGGATGCTACCGTGTAGCGACTCCGGTTGGGCTGGACTCTCCGCCTCCCTCATCGTCAGGCCATGATTTATGACATGGTCCACCAAAGTGGCCCTAATGTTGTCTGAAATATGTCTCCGTCTATTGCCTGGTCCCCTTCTTTATTCTTGTCTTCGTCGTCATCCTCTTTCTCTTCCTCTACCTCTTCCTCTCACTCTTACTGCCTCCATGTTTGCAAAGTTCTCAAAAAAGAGGTGAGCTAACCTGAGGTCTATTTGTAGTGCTGAGGCTCAGACTAATTGGTGTTCAATTACTGTAGAAGTGTGTGTGTGTGTGTGTGTGTGTGTGTGTGTGTGTGTGTGTGGGTGCTGCCAATTTCAGGTATGTTTCGCATTTTAGAATAGAAGTGTTTTCCCAATGATTGCAAGAGATTTCATTCTTGAACGAAGTGTCTAATGTAACAAACAGTGTGTAGTGTTTTGCAAGTGTGTTGCAGAATTCCAAACAAAGTGCAAAGCAGAAAATGTGTTTTGTTTTGGTGCCTTTGTTTAATGGGGTGTTAAGGTTTTCATGCTTTTGTCTGAGCATTCACTTTCAGTGTGTCAGCAATCGGCAAAAACTGTAAACAGAATATCCAGTGTTTGTTAAGAGAGAGGGTGGGGGGGGGGGGGGGAGGAGGGAGATGTTTGGAGAGAGGGAGATAGATGGGGGAGGGATGATCATTGCACTCTTGATTTCTAAGAAAAGGGTTTTCATTGATACACTCAAACACAAACCACACACGTACACACATTCAGCCAATCAAGAATTAGCTGATTAGAAATCCCAGGTGTGTTCGAGAATTGACGACCTGCGGATAACGGAATCATCAACACAACTGATCGATTGTTCAATCATCTGTTTATCCTCCGACTTTGTGCGGCTTGTGGATGGAGAGAATGCATGCTCTGGTAGATTGGAGGTGAAGTCCAATCATTCCTGGGCCTCAGTGTGTGAAGCTGACTTTGACTGGCAAGATGCAGAGGTAGTTTGTCAGGAGCTTCTCTGTCCAGATTTCAGGGCAGTTCATGTACCCCTCTCTCTCTCTCTCTCTGACTCTCTATCTCTCTCACACACATTATTTCTCTCTTTGTCTTACTCTCTCTCTCTCTCTCTCTCTGACTCTCTATCTCTCTCACACACATTATTTCTCTCTGTCTTACTCTCTCTCTGACTCTCTATCTCTCTCACACACATTATTTCTCTCTTTGTCTTACTCTCTCTCTCTGACTCTCTCTCTCTCACACACATTATTTCTCTCTTTGTTTTACTCTCTCTCTCTCTCTCTCTCTCTGACTCTCTATCTCTCTCACACACATTATTTCTCTCTTTGTCTTACTCTCTCTCTCTCTCTCTGACTCTCTATCTCTCTCACACACATTATTTCTCTCTTTGTCTTACTCTCTCTCTATCTCTCTCACACACGTTATTTCTCTCTTTGTCTTACTCTCTCTCTCTCTCTCTGACTCTCTATCTCTCTCACACACATTATTTCTCTCTTTGTCTTACTCTCTCTCTCTCTCTCTCTCTCTCTCTCTGACTCTCTATCTCTCTCACACACATTATTTATCTCTTTGTCTTACTCTCTCTCTCTTTCTCTCTCTCTGACTCTCTATCTCTCACACACATTATTTCTCTCTTTGTCTTACTCTCTCTCTCTCTCTCTCTGACTCTCTATCTCTCTCACACACATTATTTCTCTCTTTGTCTTACTCTCTCTCTCTCTCTGACTCTCTATCTCTCTCACACACATTATTTCTCTCTTTGTATTACTCTCTCTCTCTCTCTCTCTCTCTGACTCTCTATCTCTCTCACACACATTATTTATCTCTTTGTCTTACTCTCTCTCTTTCTCTCTCTGACTCTCTATCTCTCTCACACACATTATTTCTCTCTTTGTCTTACTCTCTCTCTCTCCCTCTGACTCTATCTCTCTCACACACATTATTTCTCTCTTTGTCTTACTCTCTCTCTCTCTGACTCTCTATCTCTCTCACACACATTATTTCTCTCTTTGTCTTACTCTCTCTCTCTCTCTCTCTCTGACTCTCTATCTCTCTCACACACATTATTTCTCTCTTTGTCTTACTCTCTCTCTCTCTCTGACTCTCTATCTCTCACACACATTATTTCTCCCTGTCTTACTCTCTCTCTCTCTCTCTCTCTGACTCTATCTCTCTCACACACATTATTTCTCTCTTTGTCTTACTCTCTCTCTCTCTCTGACTCTCTATCTCTCTCACACACATTATTTCTCTCTTTGTCTTTCTCTCTCTCTCTCTCTCTCTGTCTAGCCACACTACTCAGTCTGTTGCAGGGAGGGAGTAGGTGTGCAGGGAAAGTGGATTTACATAATTTAGGCGGGGCCACAATAGCGGGCCCTGACTGGGACATCAACGAAGCAACTGTGGTGTGCAGACAGCTGGACTGTGGTTCTGCAGTTTCAGCAACACGAGGCAGTTACTTTGGCAGAGGATCTGGATTAGTCACACAGATGTATTTTTCACGCAGAGGATCTGGATCAGTCACACAGATGTATTTTTCACGCAGAGGATCTGGATCAGTCACACAGATGTATTTTTCATGCAGAGGATCTGGATCAGTCACACAGATGTATTTTTCACACAGAGGATCTGGATCAGTCACACAGATGTATTTTTCACACAGAGGATCTGGATCAGTCACACATATGTATTTTTCACGCAGAGGATCTGGATCAGTCACACAGATGTATTTTTCATGCAGAGGATCAGAGTCTGAACTGCGTCGATGCCCATACTCATACGCCGGCTTCGGAAGCTTTTCTCACGGCGAAGGCGATGCCGGCGTGGTCTGTTCAGGTAAGACTTGTTGGTTAGATGCTGTGGAGTTGTTTGTCTTTTCACTGAGTCACTCTTGTTGTACATGATGTAATGGCTTTCTGAAGTGAGGAGGAGAAGTTTCCATTGATAGGACATTTCCAGACTCTTTTCAGGTTTCAGGTTCTAGCATTGTATTGATACTCGGGGAAACATATTTGGTTTGTGTGTTTGACTATTTCTGTGATAGTTTGGCTCCATTTAACACTATCAGAGAAACTGCTCTATTGCATTAAATGATGACTAATTAATCAAATAGAAATCCTCAATTATAATGAACTGCTATTGTATTTAAAAGTCCATAAGTTGCTGTAGGCCCTTCATCTTTGAAATAGAATAACAATAAACCTCATAAACAGGGCAGGTATCTATTTGTGTTGCTCTGTGAGGGAGGGTGTTATTAATCACTTCCACTTACTTCCACATCAATGATGTCATCACAAGTCAAGAGTCAGGTAAACAAAATATTTATGCAAAGAGGTTGAATATGAACTAGTTGGGAGATGGACTGTCATGGTGTGTGTGTGTGTGTGTGTGCGCGCGTCCATTTGTGTGTGCTTGTGTGTGTGTGTGTATTGAGATTACTTTCAGTAAACAGTAGTCTCCTGGTGCTGTCTCTTTAGGTCAGTAGGTGTCAACAGAGAGCTGGATAGCGGTGCGTGGATGGGTTGCCCCTGCATCCCAGGAGGGAGGGCTGCTGGCAGAGAGAGGGGAGAGCAGCCCAGAAGACAGGAGGAAGAGGACGAGTAGGAGGCAAGTCTTTGAACACACTGCCCAAGATCAGGTTACACACACACACATCTTCAGAATAAGCTATTTAAGATATAGGTCATTTCCACTTAGTAATTTCCACAAAATGAGGAAATGGACATTAGTCGGGGTGGAGGGGAGGGGAGGGGGGGGGGGTGATGCATTTCTAACCTTTTAATATCTCTCCAGTTTGTCCACATACACACAGATTTTCAGAATAATCAATGTAAAGATATAGGTAATTTCCACAGTTCTGAGTACAGTATGTCCTGAGTCATTTCCTGTATATAAAACCCTGATACTAGCTGGGACTGGTGGGGGTGTGAGAAAGAAAGGTGGAGTAGAGAAAATGTATATGATGGAGAAAAAAAATGATACGTGATTTTAATTTAATATTTTGGCAACTTTCTCATCGATATTTACTCATAATTATTTTATTGAATTACAGATTTGTACACATGTTGCAGTTTAGTGCTGCTTTGCATAACTAATGTATCCAATATCCCATAACCTGTGTTTTTACGAATTTATGGGTGTGTCACAAATGTCACCCTATTTTGACCAGTGCAGTATGTATGGAAAGTGCACTAAAATCAAAAATTGATTGATGTAGAAAATAATTAATGCTTGTGTAAATAATATATATATATATATATGTGTGTGTGTGTGTGTGTTTGTATAAAAAAAAAGTGTATGTTATCAGTGCATAGTACACACATATGGGTTTGTACAAGTGCAAGACTGATTCAGCTACTGTAAATTGTACATTTTCAGATTTTAAATGTTCTCATTAGTATTTACTTTAATATTGATGTTACTAGTTTTTGTTTTTTATATTAGCTACAGATGATAGTAACTACCACTACAGTAACTACTACATAGGACATTCTGTATGTGATACTATGCATTGGGGTGGCAGGGTAGCCTAGTGGTTAGAGCGGTGGACTAGTTCAAATCCCTGAGCTGACAAGGTGCAAATCTGGCGTTCTGTCCCTGAACAGGCAGTGTTCCTAGGCCGTCATTGAAAATAAGAATTTGTTCTTAACTGACTTGCCTAGATAAAAAAAATTATCCTGAATGCTTTGCTTATATTCATTGATTGGCCTATGTGGTAAATAAAAGGTCATTGATGTTACAGAAAACATTTAACTCATTCAGAAAACTAAAACTTTGATTCGTGTGTATTGTATTTTTTATCAAATAAACCACCTTACTTTACAACGCATGCTGGTGTTGGGTAATGCGCAACAAATGGTAATTACGGTAAAGAACCCAACCCCTATCCTGTGTGTGTGCTCGTCATCTCGCACTCAGGGAAGGGAAAATAGGAAAACTGTCGGGAAGGAAGAGCAGTGAACACACCTATTATCTATTCTAGATTGGTCCTAAAAGAGTGCACAGTCGAGGGGGGCTAAGCTAGTCACTTTCTGCGTTAGTTTACCCATGTGTGTGTAATCTAGGTAAAGCTATTTGCTGAATAGGGGAAATTCGACTTCACTACTCGGTCGTGCAGTGGGCTAAGAACGCCCAGAATTGGAGTTGCAACAGCAGCAGTTGGAAATCTGAGTCTGTTTCGATAGGCCTGGATCCCTGTTCAAACAACGCCTGGGGACTTGCATGAAAACAACAAAAGAACCACCCGAAATTGGTAATTCAGTACATTGTTTTTCAATCGTTTGATTTAAGTGTCTGAACGAATACAAAAAAATAGTTAACGTTAGCTAGTTAGCAAGCGGTCGCTAGCGGTGTTGTAGTTTGGTTAGCTAACGTTAGATGTCTACAGTTAGCGAATTTGTAGCTTAGCTATAATATAGCTACTGTATTCGGCTGTATTTGTTTTGCACTCATTGCACCACTGTCCAATAATAGCGACTTGCTTAGTTACCTATTAATAAGCTAACATTAGCGTAAAACAATCGT
Source organism: Oncorhynchus mykiss (assembly GCF_057628025.1). Classification (NCBI taxonomy): domain Eukaryota; kingdom Metazoa; phylum Chordata; class Actinopteri; order Salmoniformes; family Salmonidae; genus Oncorhynchus; species Oncorhynchus mykiss. The sequence continues at coordinate 11,811,181 of NC_143040.1, read as the reverse complement.
CGTCAGCTTGCTAAGTTAGTTAGCTCGTTGGCTGGTTTGCTAGCAGAAACTAACGTTTGCTTGAGAGCGAGTGTGACGTTTGTCACCTAGTTAACGTTACCCAACTAGCAATTGAGTTATGTGAAGTTTACAAAATTGTCTACCTAACAAGCATTTTATGGATTTAAGTTCCATGTATTTCACAGACTCCCGGCAGACAGTAAGTTGGCCACACTGTAGTCGTTAGGTCAAAGCCCGTCGGCAGAGTGAGCTACCAGATACTCCTCGTACACGGACGTTGGGCCGCTCACGAAATATGAGTCAAAGTCCACGTTAATCATTTTATCATAGGTCTCTTTTACCTCACCATCATGTGTAGATGGAGTTTTTGCTGTCATTCCCTCCCCCCGTCGTGCTGTTAATGTGTAGCAGTGGTGTAGCGTTAATTACTCTAGTGAGAAGTTGTTCTCGACTAGCCAAGGTAGCTAACTAACGTTACATTGTTAATGAAGTGTTTGCTCTGTACTAAACTTTATCTCCTGTCATATTTGTCATATCGAGATGTATGTGTTGGAAGTCATGAAACAGCTGCAAAGTGTACTAACGACTACTGTAACATTACACGGCTGTGTACAGTAATAATTGTCCAACACCATCCGTGTTTTTTTTCTTCTCCTTTTCTGTTATGAAGGGGTGGCTCCCTCTTTTATGTCTTGGATTTCTTTGATATATTCACAATGAGAGGAAGGTAGAAAGGGGGGCGGGAGAGGAAGAGAATAACCTGTTTTGTGGGTCTTGGCCACGTTTTGGAATAGGATGGGTTTACATAGTCATTTAGCAGAAGCTCTTATCCAGAGTGTCTTACAAGGGGGCACATTGTCATATTTTTCATCTGGTCGGCTCGGGATTTGGACCAGCGACCTTTTGGTTTCTGGCCCAACACTCCTATCCGCTAGGCTACCTGCCAATGGGTGGGGTAGAGTCAGGCGTGGTTGTTTCATTTGCACTCTCATGGTATGTAGAAAGACTTCAGAGTCCAACGGCGATGCCGTTGCCACCTTCTCAGTTCACACTATTTCAATTTATATTGTATGCTACAGTTCCATGGTTTGTCGCTCCTCACCACCAGTATCTATTGATCAAAAAGAGCACCGTACAAATACACATGTCAAACTATCTTAGCTGTCTGCTGGGGGGTTCCAACGCAACACAGCCAAATGTTTGACATTCGTCAACATTGACCAGTTGAAATTTGGGAGAAGGAGAGGGAACGCGTTAGTACATGCTCTCTTTTCAGTAGTAGTAGGTTACTTCACTCCTTTGCCAAATTGAACACTTCTCATTTTTACCCTCAAATGTAATTTGTGAGATGACTCTGTCGTTGAGTTCATACTGGAAGTTATTTCAAAGTGACTTGAGAGTTGTAGCCTAGCAATGTAGTAGCCTAGCTCCAGCACACAGGCGGTGATTTTTATGCCAGGAGTATCATTTATGATCCTCTTTAATGACAGCATTTCAGGTCACGCTATGGGTGTGGCCCAGACACACGGACCTCTGCTTTTACTGTATTTGCACCTTCCTAGGTTTGGTGCTACACCTGAGATGTGTTTATTTGATCTGTTAACTTGGTGTTAAAAAAAAATACAATAATTTGCCAGTGGTTTTCAGAGTGAACATGTCAGCCATTTCATTTCCTGGTCACCTTTACTGGTTGTGCATGACTCCACTCTACCTGTATGTAAACAACGGGTGTGGCCATTTCACATTCTCTTCCCTCCATATATTTGATTGAGCATGACATCACACTGCTGTGTATATGACTCCCTTTTCCCCAGTCAAAGAATTAACATGGCTAATGTTTTACTGTTACTTGGAAACTCTGTCTTGCACTGCTCAATGTGCCTCTACTGTGTGTCTGTGTCGGAGGCCACCATACTCTGGCTAGTATTTAGTTTGCCTGCGGGGAGTGTTACATAGGCGGAAGTCTAGGACTGGCACTGGTGGTGTTTGGACTGAGGCCAAGGTTAAAACACACACACCAACTGCCCGTCTCTGTCGTCAGCCATTCAAATGTGTCTGAGTCAGGAGCACCAGTACAGGGACCAGACCACAACAAGACTTTACCACACAGCAGCGATGACACTCAGTAAAACACTGGGGAATCAAGTTTGTGTGTGGTCTAGAGGTCGGCCGATTAATCGGAGTGGCCGATTTAATTAGGGCCGATTTCAAGTTTTCATAACAATTGGAAATCTGTATTTTTGGGCGCCGATTTGACGCTTAAAAAATTATTATTATTTTTAGACCTTTTTATTTAACTAGGCAAGTCAGTTAAGAACACATTCTTATTTTCAATGACGACCTAGGAACAGTGGGTTAACTGCCTCGTTCAGGGGCAGAACGACAGATTTCCACCTTGTCAGCTCGGGGGATCCAATCTGGCAACCTTACAGTTAACTAGTCCAACGCAATAACGACCTGCCTCTCTCGTTGCACTCCACAAGGAGACTGCCTGTTACGCGAATGCAGTAAGCCAGGGTAAGTTGCTAGCTAGCATTAAACTTATCTTATAAAAAACAATCAATCATAATCACTAGTTAACTACACATGGTTGATGATATTACTAGATATTATCTAGCGTGTCCTGCGTTGCATATAATCTGACTGAGCATACAAGCATCTAAGTATCTGACTGAGCGGTGGTAGGCAGAAGCAGGCGCGTAAACATTAATTAAACAGGACTTTCGTGTGTTTTGCCAGCAGCTCTTCGTTGTGCGTCAAGCATTGCGCTGTTTAGGACTTCAAGCCTATCAACTCCTGAGATGAGGCTGGTGTAACCGAAGTGAAATGGCTAGCTAGTTAGCATGCGCTGATAGCATTTCAAACGTCACTCGCTCTGAGCCTTGGGGTGGTTGTTTCCCTTGCTCTGCATGGGTAACGCTGCTTCGATGGTGGCTGTTGTGTTGCTGGTTCGAGCCCAGGGAGGAGCGAGGAGAGGGACGGAAGCTATACTGTTACACTGGCAATACTAAAGTGCCTATAAGAACATCTAATAGTCAAAGGTTAAGGAAAGACAAATGGTATAGCGGTAAATAGTCCTATAACAACTACAACCTAAAACTTCATACCTGGGAATATTGAAGACTCATGTTAAAAGGAACCACCAGCTTTCATATGTTCTCATGTTCTGAGCAAGGAACTGAAACGTTAGCTTTCTTAACATGGCACATATTGCACTTTTACTTTCTTCTCCAACACTTTGTTTTTGCATTATTTAAACCAAATTGAACATGTTTCATTATTTATTTGAGGCTAAATTTATTTTATTGATGTATTATATTAAGTTAAAATAAGTGTTCATTCAGTATTGTTGTACTTGTCATTTTTACAAATAAATAAATAAAAATCGTCTGATTAATCGGTATCGGCCTTTTTGGTCCTCCAATAATCGGTACCAGTATCGGAGTTGAAAAATCATAATCGGTCGACCTCTAGTGTGGTCCTTGCATATTACTACCTAATCACTATAAGACTATTATTTCCATGTAGTATGGAAACATACTGATCAGGCCTCATGTCAGTGGAAGCTAACTGCTACTGATTGAGATTACTTCTGTATCTGGAGATTTAACTAGTCACGCTGAGACTTTAAAAAAAAAATTTTTTTAGAAAATGTTTTTTATAATATTTTTTTCAGATGTGGTTTATTTTTTATATATTTTTTTACTCATATTTTACCAGGTAAGTTGACTGAGAACATGCTCTCATTTACAGCAACAGCCTGGAGAGAGGGTGAATAAGCCAATTGGAAGCTGGGGATTATTAGGTGACAGTGATGGTATGAGGGGTCAGATTTGGAATTTAGCCAGGACACTGGGGTTAACACCCCTTACGACAATTGCCATGAGATCTTTAGTGACCACAGAGAGTCAGGACACACGTTTAACGTCCCGTCCACAAGCCTGCACCCTACACAGGGCAATGTCCCCAATCACTGCCCTGGGGAATTGGGATATTTTATTTTAGACCAGAGGAAAGAGTGCCTCCTACTGGCCCTCCAACACCACTTCCAACAGCATCTTGTCTCCCATCCAGGGACTGACCAGGACTAACCCTGCTTAGCTTCAGGGGCAAGCCAGCATTGGGATACAGGGTGGTATGCTGCTGGCATTGATCTAGAGCAGTTAGTGGTATTTACCTACAATCCTACATGCATGTGTTGACTGAGAATGCATCATGCACATTGGTGGGTTAGTTTTGTGTGTGAGAACTGTGTAGGGTCGGGAGCAGTAAATGGCTTCGCTGTCTAATACCCATGCTATCCCATCAGTGGACACACAGGATTCACCACTGGGCTAACTGCTTTAATAATGGAGGGGCTAACGATGGCCTCACCTGCACTTAAGGCCTGCACTGGACTTGTTAGAAACATCAGCATTATGGTGATGAAGCCTGATGCTCAGAGATCTCCATATATGCATACAGCCTAGGCTAGATACTTTGTTCTCCTTGAAATGGGCAATGATTTCCACAGCCTGTAAGTAACGTACTATAACACAGAAACACAACACCACAGTACAGCCATACATGGCGGCAAGCAAATCTTTAGGTTGACTCAGCGTGATATCTCTGCTGTCTCATTCAACAGCCTTTAGGGTGACTGAGCCTAATATCACTGCTGTCTGTTTCAATAGCTGTCGTGTGTGTGTGTCTTAGAATACACTCTACAAAGAACCTAGAATCCTAGTCAACTGATTACTGGTGTCACCTTCAGTCTTTCAACAGCTGATAGTCTAGAAAGAACCTCGAATCCTAGCCAACTGGTCACCTTCAGTCTCTTTCAACAGCTGATAGAAATATCCTAGAACCCTACCTGGCATGCTGAGTGAGGTTAAAATTACCGCCTGTCTGAACGCAGCCCTAGAATCCTAGAAATCTGGCACATGATTTTAGGGGCATGCCCATTTGGCTTCAAAAGGTGTTCACTCTGCCAGGGCACCAAGGCCATCTGCCAGGGCAGTGTTTTTTTTAAAGAAACTCAGTCAGGCTTCCAACTTACACTTAAAAGTTGTAATAGTAGAATGCACAAGGTGAAATTTCGATATTGGGTAGTACATCATCAGGTATCCTCTTGTCATGTCAGTCATTGCATACCTCAAAGAGCTATTTATAACTAGTCCATGTAATCTGTATTTTAGCTCATATCACATGAATAGACATTAGACATGGCAAAATGTATAGAATTGCAAGAAAATGAGCAATATAACAATGTTATCTGCACCCAATGACAAAATGTGAATAATTGCAGAAAATAAGCTTTAAACCAGCAACATTTTCTCTCCTCCAACAAGCAGGGTGCAAATAGTTTGTGTCATGAACATTAAATTCTCTGGCAACAGCTCTGATGGACAATCCTGCAGTTTGCATGCCAATTGCACACTCCCTCAAAACCTGAGACATCTGTGGCAATGTGTTGTGACAAAACTGCACATTTTAGCGGCCTTTTAGTGCCCCCAGCACAAGGTGCACCTGTGTAATGATCATGCTGTTTAATCAGCTTCTTGATATGCGACACCTGTCAGGTGGATGGATTATTTTGGCAAAGGAGAAATGTTCACTAACAGAGATGTACATTTCTTTTGAGAAATAAGCTTTTTGTGCTTACGGAAGATTTCTGTTGTCTTTTTATTTCAGCTTATGAAACATGGGACCAACATTTTATGTTGCGTTTTTATTCACTCTACATACATACACACACACGTTGTTACGTTACAGCCTTATTCTAAAAGGTATTAAATAAAAACATTCCTCAGCAACCTACACACAACCTACACAACCTACACACAATACCCCATAATGACAAAGTGAAAACTGGTTTTTAGACAGTTTTGCAACAACAAAAAATATATAATACAGAAATATATTATTTACATAAGTATTCAGACCCTTTGCTCTGAGACTTGAAATTGAGCTCAGGTGTATCCTGTTTCCATTGATCATCCTTGAGATGTTTCTTCAACGTGATTGGAGTCCACCTGTGGTAAATTCAATTGATTGGACATGATTTGGAAAGGCACACACCTGTCTATATAAGGTCTGATAGTTGACAGTGCATGTCAGAGCAAAAACCAAACCATGGAGGTCAAAGGAATTGTCCATAGAGCGCAGAGACAACAGGATTGTATCGAGACACAGATCTGGGGGAAGGGTACCAAAACATTTCTGCAGCATTGGAGGTCCCCAAGAACATATTGGCCTCCATTCTTAAATGGAAGAAGTTTGGAACCACCAAGACTTTTCCTTCAGTTGGACACCCAGCCAAACTGAACAATTAGGGGAGAATGGCCTTGGTCAGCAAGGTGACCAAGAACCTGATGGTCACTCTGACAGAGCTCCAGAGTTCCTCTGTGCAGATGGGAAAACCTTCCAGAAGGACAACCATCTCTACAGCACTCCACCAGTCAGGCCTCTATGGTAGAGTGGCCAGACGGAAGCCACTCCTCAGTAAAAGGCACATGACAGCCTGCTTGGCGTTTCTCAGACCATGAGAAACAAGATTCTCTGGTCTGATGAAACCAAGATTCCAACTCTTTGACCTGAATGCCAAGCGTCACTTCTAGAGGAAACCTGGTACAATCCCTATGATGAAGCATGGCGGTGGCATCATCATGCTGTGGGGATGTTTTTCAGCAACACGGAGACTAGTCAGGATCGAGGGAAACCTGAACGGAGCAAAGTACAGAGATCCTTGATGAAAACCTGCTCCAAAGCGCTCAGGACTGGGGTGAAGGTTCACCTTCCAACAGTACAACAACTCTAAGCACACAGCCAAGACAACGCAGGAGTGGCTTTAGGGACAAGTCTTTGAATGTCCCTGAGTGGCCCTGCCAGAGCCCGGACTTGAACCCTATCGAACATCTCTGGAGTCAATATTTATGCAGCAATGTTGTGAAGTGGCCCAGACATGAATCTGATCGAAAATGTCTGAAGAGACCTGAAAAAAGCTGTGTCGCAATGCTCCCCATCCACCCTGACAGAGCTTGAGGATCTGCAGAGAAGATTGGGAGATATTCCCTAAATACAGGTGTGCTAAGCTTGAGGCGTCATACCCAAGACTCAATGCTGTAATCACTGCCAAAGGTGCTTTAACTATAATTATGGAGTAAAGGTTCTGAATACTTCTGTACATGTGATATTAGTATTTCTCATGTTCTCAACTTTCATTATCCAGCAGCCAATCTTTTTAACAACCAATGCTAATTGTTGCATCTTTAGATCTTCCCTCCTAATTTTTAAAGGATATTTTCATCTCTGTCATGTGAAACTATTCGGTGTGCTTTGGAGAACGGTGTTTTCCCGCTAATTGGAATTTGGAACGTATAATGTGAGTAAATAACTTATTAGGCTATCTGTTTGTCATTCTGTGCGATAAATAAATATCCCAATCTGACCAATAGAATAGGTCAACTTTTTGGACTATGGGGGATAGTAAATTGACAGGCTAGTGCTTTTGCTGTTTGTTACTCATCTTGATGTCTGATGAAGGTGAATGTGGTGGACAGTGGTTCATCCTCAGAATGGGAGAAGGAGGAACACTGTAGCATCCCTGATGTGTCCTTCTTCACTCCCAGCCTACTTCAGAGCTGAGATGCCTGGGAGAAGGAGGAGGAACACCGTAGCATCCCTGACGTGTCTGTCTTCACTCCTAGCCTACTTCAGAGCTGAGATGTCTGGGAGAAGGACCCAGTCACGAGACTGGCGTTGGCTAATAACAATTGAGATATTGAGTGAGAGGTGCTTTGGAGCACGGTGGCTGGCAGCCGGGAGATGGGAATTATAATGATTATATTCAGCCCAAGGGCACAACGGACACTGGCTGCAAGGCGTGGATTTTCGGGGGCGTTGCGGCCACACCAGGGGGTCGTCGATGCCCCTGGGACATCTGAGGCCTGTATGTGGTACAAGGCTACCCGGCTACCCATGTGAACCTGTCTTGTTAAGTGTGTTTTGTCCTTGTCAGTGTAAACCCATGAGCCCAATTTAAAATGCGTTAGCCTGCTTTAGAGGTACCTTGAAAATATGTTTGCTGATAAATGAGGCCAACTTTTATCATTCTTTCTAGTTCTTATATTTCTTATTGTTTGGATTCGTGTGTTTTGTTCTGTATTATTGCACTGTCGGTGATAAGCATTTCGCTGCACCCTCGATAACATCAGCAAAACATGTGTACGTGACTAATAATATCAGAGATATGAAATCATTAGAGGAATGGAATGAAAGGCCCCTTGCCCTTGCAGCCACTCCAGGGCTGAGAGGGAGAGGTAGGTAGAGAGAGAGGGACAGATGAGTGGATAAATGAAAAAGTGAAGGATTAGCCACAAACACAACCTGAACAGCTGAGGCAGGATGTGACATGTCAGAACTCCCGTTGGAATGTGTGACGGAGGTGTGTGTGTGAGAGAGAGAGGGGGGAGAGACAGTTTGTGTGAAGGGGAGGGTAAAGAGATTAAGCAAGTTCACTGAAACTTGATGTTCTGTTTTTAGTTTTCAAGGATAAATCTCATGTCACCATGACCAGATACCAGACCTACTGTAATACACTTCTCTTTGTTCATCCACTCACCACAGACAGCTGCAGACTGGGTGGGGGGTTGCTACTGTACAGTAATGAATACGGCCAGTGGCTGACTGGAGACAGGTTTGAAGGGGGGAAATGATTTGGATGGCTGGTCCTCCGGTATGACTACAGCTCAACAAGGATCTGATTCCATGTAGGCTAATGTGGTTATGTTTTGAACTAGGTATGTGAACGGTTATTCCAATAGCCAAACGGACGTTAGGATTGAAATACTTTTGTGAGTATGACATTTTGAGTTTTTTGGGGGGGGCTATTTTAACATGAACAATTTTTTTTTCTTCTGATTTACATTTTAACATCCATGTGACATTGTTACATACAAGAATATACCATGACATTTCAAATTCTTAGTTTAATTAAACAAACTTTTTTGGGGTAGTTTTTATGACGCCACAGACTGGTAGTTGACCGGTAGCCTTCACTGTGTAGCTTGTTATTTGTGTTGGCCAATCAAAGAGGCTCAATGTGGAACGAAAATTCACTAATGCAACGCTAGATGGAATAAAATGACCCAATTGAAAAGTTAGCCAAATGAGAGGGAGAAAGCTACGACCAGCAACCAGCAGGTAGGCTGTTTTATCTGAATGGGGTTTGGGGTGAAAGTGCAGCATGTGGCCGCAGCATTAGCCTAGCTGTCTACACCGAGTGTACCAAACATTAAGAACACCTCTTTCCATGACAAACTGACCAGGTGAATCCAGGCGAAAGTGATGATCCCCTTATTGATGTCACTTGTTAAATCTGATACAGTCAGTGTAGATGAAGGGGAGGAGACAGGTTAAAGAAGCCTTGAGACATGGATTGTGTATGTGGTGGGGGGGGTTCAACTCTATTATGTGTTCCTAATGTTTTGTATAGTCGGTGCAAAGCTGGCTCTTCTCTAGGCTACTCTATCCAAGACAGTGTAAAGCTGGCTCTTCTCGAGGCTACTCTATCCAAGACGGTGTAAAGCTGGCTCTTCTCGAGGCTACTCTATCCAAGACGGTGTAAAGCTGGCTCTTCTCGAGGCTACTCTATCCAAGACGGTGTAAAGCTGGCTCTTCTCGAGGCTACTCTATCCAAGACGGTGTAAAGCTGGCTCTTCTCGAGGCTACTCTATCCAAGACAGTGTAAAGCTGGCTCTTCTCGAGGCTACTCTATCCAAGACAGTGTAAAGCTGGCTCTTCTCGAGGCTACTCTATCCAAGACAGTGTAAAGCTGGCTCTTCTCGAGGCTACTCTATCCAAGACGGTGTAAAGCTGGCTCTTCTCGAGGCTACTCTATCCAAGACGGTGTAAAGCTGGCTCTTCTCGAGGCTACTCTATCCAAGACGGTGTAAAGCTGGCTCTTCTCTAGGCTACTCTATCCAAGACGGTGTAAAGCTGGCTCTTCTCTAGGCTACTCTATCCAAGACAGGGACTTCTATGATGATACGTTGTATGATGATGAATAACATTGTGACTGCTACCAGTTGGCTCGTCTTGGCTGTAGCTGAGTTGCCTTGGTCTCTCCTCTTCCTCCGTCTGCTCGCTCCCTTCTCCTACGTTACTAACCGGCCCATCCGCAGCGGCAGTAATAGCGTGCCAGCCTCCCTCGTGCAGAAGAGCTCAGGTTAAAAATAGGTATTTTGACTATCCGGATATCTGACAGATTCATGATACTATTTGAGTAGTGAAATTATTTCAGACCCCCATTCCTTTTCCTTTTTAATATATTTTTTTTTAAAGATTTTCCCAAGACTTGACCAGGAAGTTAATCTCTGTCGGTTTATGTTTGGTTCAGTTAGGCCAAGTTTCCTGTTCTGAATCCTCTAGCTACGTTTGGTTCAGTAAGTTTCCTGTTCTGAATCCTCTAGCTACGTTTAGTTCAGTAAGTTTCCTGTTCTGAATCCTCTAGCTACGTTTAGTTCAGTACGTTTCCTGTTCTGAATCCTCTAGCTACGTTTGGTTCAGTTAGGCCAAGTTTCCTGTTCTGAATCCTCTAGCTACGTTTGGTTCAGTAAGTTTCCTGTTCTGAATCCTCTAGCTACGTTTGGTTCAGTTAGGCCAAGTTTCCTGTTCTGAATCCTCTAGCTACGTTTGGTTCCTCGACATGTTGTTTAAAGGTCCAATGCAGCTGTTTTTCTCAATATTAAATCATTTGTGGGTAACAATTAAGTACCTTGCTGTGATTATTTTCCATTGAAATGGTCAAACACAAAAAAATAGCTTGTTAGCGAAGAGTAATTTCTCATGCAAGAATGTAGCTAGGGCTGCCTGGGAGTGGGGCTGCCTGGGAGTGGTCTGAGTGGGGCTGCCTGGGAGTGGGGCTGCCTGGGAGTGGGGCTGCCTGGGAGTGGGGCTGCCTGGGAGTGGGGCTGCCTGGGAGTGGTCTGAGTGGGGAAACTCAAAATGAGTTTTTTTTATTGGTCTATTAACAAACTCCATCCCACCAAAACAGGCTGAAGTTCCAGGCAGTCTTTTCTAACAGCTCTTACACTAAAAGGGCATTATGATTTTCACTGTTATTTCAACCTCCATACTGTGAATATAACACAGTGTCTTTAAGGTCTGTTCTGTCTTTTACTGTCATTCTAGTTTCTGGTTCTGTTTTGGGCTCAGCCAGGAGCTGATGGGTGTAAACTCTGGGCCCAGAAATAGACTTCTAGAACCCGTGGTGCTCTCTCTCTCTCGCTCCGTTTCTCATTCTCTCCTCTCTTTATCTCGCTCTCACCTGCCTCTGTGGAAGACGAGAGGTGCTAACGAGCACCACCTGCCACAGCCCTTCCCTAAGAACATGTGATTCTCCCCCCCAGTCATCACACTCCTATTGTAACTCAACTTATTTCCTTCTGCTTCTCCCTCTTCCTCCTCTTCTTCTCTTTCCTGTATCTCCTCAACCTCCCTCCTATCCTCCCTCTCTCTCCTTCTCGTCCTCCCCTCTCTCTCATGCTGTTCATCTCTAAGTGTGGAGGTGATTAGCATCCTGTCGCCCTGCTGCTTCTCTGTACAGCATCACTGTAATGTGTGTTTGTGGGTTAACTGTCTCTCTGTCTCAGTGTCTCTGTGTGTGAATATAACGGAGTATGGAATGTGGTTTAAAAACGGTTTATTCTGTGTGTGTCAGGTTAACTCTGTCCTCCCTCTTTGTGTGGTGCTAGGTGATTTAACCCTGTCCTCTACTCCGTGTGGTGCTAGGTGGTTTAACCCTGTCCTCTCTACTCAGTGTGGGGCTAGGTGGTTTAACCCTGTCCTAACTTCTACTCAGTGTGGTGCTAGGTGGTTGAACCCTGTCCTGTCCCCTCTACTCAGTGTGGTGCTAGGTGGTTGAACCCTGTCCTGTCTTCTACTCCGTGTGGTGCTAGGTGGTTTAACCCTGTCCTCTCTACTCAGTGTGGTGCTAGGTGGTTGAACCCTGTCCTCTACTCTGTGGTGCTAGGTGGTTGAACCCTGTCCTGTCCTCTACTCCGTGTGGTGCTATGTGGTTGAACCCTGTCCTGTCCTCTCTACTCAGTGTGGTGCTAGGTGGTTTAACCCTGTCCTGTCCTCTCTACTCAGTGTGAATGGAGCAGTGTGAGAGTGCAGCCTCTCTCCTGGCCTCCGTGCGGGAGCAGGAGCGTCAGTTTGAGCGTCTGACTCGTGCTCTGGAGGAGGAGAGGAGGTGCGGAGGCACCCTCCCACGCCCTCCCCCCAATCTACAGGTAAAGCCCTCGCCCCCATGGGATCACCCATCACCCCCATAGCATTCATGGGATCATCCATCACCCCCATAGCCATCATGGTATCACCCATTCCATCACTTCGTCCTCGTTTCATCACCATTCAACCGTCCTTGTAACTATCCATGCCGTCACCTCCATAGCTGCCGTTAGGGTTGCAACATTCCGATATCTTCCAGGAGGGAATAAGCAGGAAATTGGAGGATTTCCGGAAAACCTGTGGAATTTTGCATGAAGTTCACAGAATTGTGCAATCCTAGCCCCCATGGTATCACCCATTGCCTCACCCCAACCGTCGTCCTGTCTCGTTCCATCATTGGTCAACCCTTCCTGTAGCCATCATTGGTCAACCCTTCCTGTAGCCATCATTGGTCAACCCTTCCTGTAGCCATCATTGGTCAACCCTTCCTGTAGCCATCATTGGTCAACCCTTCCTGTAGCCATCATTGGTCAACCCTCCCTGTAGCCATCATTGGTCAACCCTTCCTGTAGCCATCATTGGTTACAACTCTGTGGATGTGCATGTCATGTGAACGTAGCCTGGTACCCCCAGGTCATCTCTGTGGATGTGCATGTCATGTGAAGGTAGCCTGGTATCCCCCAGGTCATCTCTGTGGATGTGCATGTCATGTGAAGGTAGCCTGGTACCCCCCCAGGTCATCTCTGTGGATGTGCATGTCATGTGAAGGTAGCCTGGTACCCCCCAGGTCATCTCTGTGGATGTGCATGTCATGTGAAGGTAGCCTGGTATCCCCCAGGTCATCTCTGTGGATGTGCATGTCATGTGAAGGTAGCCTGGTACCCCCCCAGGTCATCTCTGTGGATGTGCATGTCATGTGAAGGTAGCCTGGTACCCCCCATGTCATCTCTGTGGATGTGCATGTCATGTGAAGGTAGCCTGGTACCCCCCAGGTCATCTCTGTGGATGTGCATGTCATGTGAAGGTAGCCTGGTACCCCCCCCAGGTCATCTCTGTGGATGTGCATGTCATGTGAAGGTAGCCTGGTACCCCCCAGGTCATCTCTGTGGATGTGCATGTCATGTGAAGGTAGCCTGGTACCCCCCCAGGTCATCTCTGTGGATGTGCATGTCATGTGAAGGTAGCCTGGTACCCCCAGGTCATCTCTGTGGATGTGCATGTCATGTGAAGGTAGCCTGGTACCCCCAGGTCATCTCTGTGGATGTGCATGTCATGTGAAGGTAGCCTGGTACCCCCAGGTCATCTCTGTGGATGTGCATGTCATGTGAAGGTAGCCTGGTACCCCCAGGTCATCTCTGTGGATGTGCATGTCATATGAAGGTAGCCTGGTACCTCCCAGGTCATCTCTGTGGATGTGCATGTCATGTGAAGGTAGCCTGGTACCCCCCAGGTCATCTCTGTGGATGTGCATGTCATGTGAAGGTAGCCTGGTACCCCCCAGGTCATCTCTGTGGATGTGCATGTCATGTGAAGGTAGCCTGGTACCCCCCAGATCATCTTTGTGGATGTGCATGTCATGTGAAGGTAGCCTGGTACCCCCAGGTCATCTCTGTGGATGTGCATGTCATGTGAAGGTAGCCTGGTACCCCCAGGTCATCTCTGTGGATGTGCATGTCATGTGAAGGTAGCCTGGTACCCCCAGGTCATCTCTGTGGATGTGCATGTCATGTGAAGGTAGCCTGGTACCCCCAGGTCATCTCTGTGGATGTGCATGTCATGTGAATGTAGCCTGGTACCCCCAGGTCATCTCTGTGGATGTGCATGTCATGTGAAGGTAGCCTGGTACCCCCAGGTCATCTCTGTGGATGTGCATGTCATGTGAATGTAGCCTGGTACCCCCAGGTCATCTCTGTGGATGTGCATGTCATGTGAAGGTAGCCTGGTACCCCCCCAGGTCATCTCTGTGGATGTGCATGTCATGTGAAGGTAGCCTGGTACCCCCAGGTCATCTCTGTGGATGTGCATGTCATGTGAAGGTAGCCTGCTGCCACATCTGGTTGTCTTTGCAGTTACGCATTGCAGCAGACTTGTGGTACAATTGTTTTTGTGGCCGTTCGGTGTTGACATGTGAAATTCTCATATAGGCTAGAGAGAAATGTCATATTATAAACCTGACTAGAAGACATTCCTAAGGCTCATATGTGATAAAACATTATACCGTATTTTCAGTGTTAATGATCCCAATCCATGGCTGATCCTGTGGTCAGAATATTACAGATCGTTCAGACAGTAGAATTGCAGTATTTAGTCTGAGAATACAACACTGACCAGATGTTAGCTGTTAGCTAAATGCTAACGTGTGAAAATGAACACAATTGCAAAGACGGGCAAATCCAGCTCAACGTTATACAAGCATTGCTAGTAGCTACTGAATGTCATTTTTGGTGCTTTTCTGAAGGAGGAGCAGCATGTGTACACTGAGCAGAAGGGAGAACAGAGGAGGAAAAATACACTTTATTGTTTACAAATAGTATACTGCTGCCCGCTTGGTTCATAAACCGGGTGGGTTTTGTCCAATACCTGGTCTAGGTTACTGTTTACCATGTCCACTTCCTGCTTAGTGTCTGTGACTGTGTCAGGCTTCCCTGTCTGGACGTAGTGACCGCATAGCTTTAGATTACTTGCGAGCACACACACACACACACACACACACACACACACACACACACACACACACACACACACACACACACTGTCTGGTAAGCAAACACACTGAGGTGTGTCATTTTCCCACCCTCAGGCATTTTATGAACACACTACACGGTAAACACGTAGTCTCCTCTCTCAGGGTTGGTCTGGTCAGTCAGTGTTGTATCTCTGGAGAACAGACAGGGTTGGAATGTGCCTGGTCTTCACCCTGTTTACAGAGCTGACAGGCACACACACACTGAGAACCCCACTGAGACACACACACACACACAGCCAACTGACAACCCACTGACAGGTTCTCACACACCCTGCTCTCTGAGGCTCTTCCTGTCTTGCTGGCAGCAGTGATGCTCTGAACCGGTCTCTCCTCATCCTCCATGTCTCACCCATTCTGTCCTTCATTTGTTTTTTTCATTCGCTTCATCAATTGTTTTATTGTTTGTCTACTTTGTACTTACTGTATTTCTGCTTAATGTCTGGGGTTGATTGAATGGGATGTGTTGCCTGTTGTCTGGGGTTGAATGAATGGGATGTGGTGGTGCCTGTTGTCTGGGGTTGACTGACTGGGATGTGGTGGTGCCTGTTGGGTGGGGTTGAATGAATGGGATGTGGTGGTGCCTGTTGTCTGGGGTTGAATGAATGGGATGTGGTGGTGCCTGTTCTCTGGGGTTGAATGAATGGGATGTGGTGGTGCCTGTTCTCTGGGGTTGAATGAATGGGATGTGGTGGTGCCTGTTGTCTGGGGTTGAATGAATGGGATGTGGTGGTGCCTGTTGTCTGGGGTTGAATGAATGGGATGTGGTGGTGCCTGTTCTCTGGGGTTGAATGAATGGGATGTGGTGGTGCCTGTTGTCTGGGGTTGACTGAATGGGATGTGGTGGTGCCTGTTGACTGAATGGGATGTGGTGGTGCCTGTTGACTGAATGGGATGTGGTGGTGCCTGTTGTCTGGGGTTGACTGAATGGGATGTGGTGGTGCCTGTTGACTGAATGGGATGTGGTGGTGCCTGTTGTCTGGGGTTGAATGAATGGGATGTGATGGTGCCTGTTGTCTGGGGTTGACTGAATGGGATGTGGTGGTGCCTGTTGACTGAATGGGATGTGGTGGTGCCTGTTGTCTGGGGTTGAATGAATGGGATGTGGTGGTGCCTGTTGTCTGGGGTTGAATGAATGGGATGTGGTGGTGCCTGTTCTCTGGGGTTGAATGAATGGGATGTGGTGGTGCCTGTTCTCTGGGGTTGACTGAATGGGATGTGGTGGTGCCTGTTGTCTGGGGTTGAATGACTGGGATGTGGTGGTGCCTGTTGACTGAATGGGATGTGGTGGTGCCTGTTGTCTGGGGTTGATTGAATGAATGGGATGTGGTGGTGCCTGTTGTCTGGGGTTGACTGAATGGGATGTGGTGGTGCCTGTTGTCTGGGGTTGAATGAATGGGATGTGGTGGTGCCTGTTGTCTGGGGTTGACTGAATGGGATGTGGTGGTGCCTGTGTGTGTGAAAGGAGCCTGGGGCTCTGATGTCATGACATTCTCTCTGTGTCCTGCGTTAACCTGCTCCTCTGAATGTTTGGAATAACTCTGCTCCTCCCTGGCCACTGGCCCTGCGGTTGACACACATACACACACACACACACACACACACACACTCTGTTCTCTTGTGTAAACAACTCCTGTCTTCCCCTCTGCTCTACAGAATGGGCGTGTTTCTTGTGATGCGGACATAGAGAGGCTCACACTGAACGAGGGATACGTCAACGGGACACATGTAAGCTGTGTGTGTGTGTACCGGAATATGTCTTCCTCTTTGTCAGTTGTGTGACTGTCTATGTATCTGTGTGTGTGACATGTTTGCCTGTGTTAATTAAGTTTGCGAGTGTGCATTTATCTGTGTGTGTGTGTTTATATTGTGTGTGTGTGGGTGTAACGGTGTCTGTCTCCGTTCTTCAGTACAGGATGGAGCCTGGTCAAGTCGTCCAGGAGACGGTTACCGTGGAGGAGGACCCGCACGAGGTGCCCCCCGTCATCTCCGTGGAAACCAGCGAAGATGGCACCACGCGCCGCACAGAAACTACGGTACTACCTTTACCCTCTCTCTCCCCTGACTCATGTCACCTCCTCCGTGTCTGACACTAACCTCTCTCTCCCCTGACTCATGTCATCTCCTCCGTGTCTGACACTAACCCCTCTCTCCCCTGACTCCTCGTACGGTTATCTCCTCCGTGTCTGACACTAACCCCTCTCTCCCCTGACTCCTCGTACGGTTATCTCCTCCGTGTCTGACATTAACCCCTCTCTCCCCTGACTCCTCGTACGGTTATCTCCTCCGTGTCTGACACTAACCCCTCTCCCCCCTTGACTCCTCGTACGGTTATCTCCTCCGTGTCTGACACTAACCCCTCTCTCCCCTGACTCCTCGTACGGTTATCTCCTCCGTGTCTGACACTAACCCCTCTCTCCCCTGACTCCTCGTACGGTTATCTCCTCCGTGTCTGACACTAACCCCTCTCTCCCCTGACTCCTCGTACGGTTATCTCCTCCGTGTCTGACACTAACCCCTCTCTCCCCTGACTCCTCGTACGGTTATCTCCTCCGTGTCTGACACTAACCCCTCTCTCCCCTGACTCCTCGTACGGTTATCTCCTCCGTGTCTGACACTAACCTCTCTCCCCTGACTCCTCGTACGGTTATCTCCTCCGTGTCTGACACTAACCCCTCTCTCCCCTGACTCCTCGTACGGTTATCTCCTCCGTGTCTGACACTAACCCCTCTCTCCCCTGACTCCTCGTACGGTTATCTCCTCCGTGTCTGACACTAACCCCTCTCTCCCCTGACTCCTCGTACGGTTATCTCCTCCGTGTCTGACACTAACCCCTCTCTCCCCTGACTCCTCGTACGGTTATCTCCTCTGTGTCTGACACTAACCCCTCTCTCCCCTGACTCCTCGTACGGTTACCTCCTCCGTGTCTGACACTAACCCCTCTCTCCCCTGACTCCTCGTACGGTTATCTCCTCCGTGTCTGACACTAACCTCTCTCCCCTGACTCCTCGTACGGTTATCTCCTCCGTGTCTGACACTAACCCCTCTCTCCCCTGACTCCTCGTACGGTTATCTCCTCCGTGTCTGACACTAACCCCTCTCTCCCCTGACTCCTCGTACGGTTATCTCCTCCGTGTCTGACACTAACCCCTCTCTCCCCTGACTCCTCGTACGGTCATCTCCTCCGTGTCTGACACTAACCCCTCTCTCCCCTGACTCCTCGTACGGTTATCTCCTCCGTGTCTGACACTAACCCCTCTCTCCCCTGACTCCTCGTACGGTTATCTCCTCCGTGTCTGACACTAACCCCTCTCTCCCCTGACTCCTCGTACGGTTATCTCCTCCGTGTCTGACACTAACCCCTCTCTCCCCGACTCCTTGTACGGTTATCTCCTCCGTGTCTGACACTAACCCCTCTCTCCCCTGACTCCTCGTACGGTTATCTCCTCCGTGTCTGACACTAACCCCTCTCTCCCCTGACTCCTCGTACGGTTATCTCCTCCGTGTCTGACACTAACCCCTCTCTCCCCTGACTCCTCGTACGGTTATCTCCTCCGTGTGTGACACTAACCCCTCTCTCCCCTGACTCCTCGTACGGTTATCTCCTCCGTGTCTGACACTAACCCCTCTCTCCCCGACTCCTTGTACGGTTATCTCCTCCGTGTCTGACACTAACCCCTCTCCCCCCTTGACTCCTCGTACGGTTATCTCCTCCGTGTCTGACACTAACCCCTCTCTCCTCTGACTCCTCGTACGGTTATCTCCTCCGTGTCTGACACTAACCCCTCTCTCCCCTGACTCCTCGTACGGTCATCTCCTCCGTGTCTGACACTAACCCCTCTCTCCCCTGACTCCTCGTACGGTTATCTCCTCCGTGTCTGACACTAACCCCTCTCCCCCCTTGACTCCTCGTACGGTCATCTACTCCGTGTCTGACACTAACCCCTCTCTCCCCTGACTCCTCGTACGGTTATCTCCTCCGTGTCTGACACTAACCCCTCTCTCCCCTGACTCCTCGTACGGTTATCTCCTCCGTGTCTGACACTAACCCCTCTCTCCCCTGACTCCTCGTACGGTCATCTCCTCAGTGTCTGACACTAACCCCTCTCTCCCCTGACTCCTCGTACGGTTATCTCCTCCGTGTCTGACACTAACCCCTCTCTCCCCTGACTCCTCGTACGGTCCTCTCCTCCGTGTCTGACACTAACCTAGTTGAATCTGTTTCTCCTCCCCCCTCTCCCCAGGTAAAGAAGGTAGTGAAGACTACCATGACTCGTACAGTCATCCCCTCTGTGTCTGACAACCTCTCCCTTGATGGAGGGGGGTCTATGACAGGTGTAGGGGGTTACACCACCCCCATGGAGCGGGTCTACAGACAGCCAGGTCCTCCCATGGACTACCCCACCAACACCGTGCCCCGAAACTACCACTACGGACCCCCGGGGGGGTACGAGGACTACCGCCAGGGCCCTCCCTCCATAGGGGAGACCTACGCCAGCCTGAGCAGGGGAGCACGCATGGACGACCGCTACAGGTAGGACAGGTGGATCTGTTGTCTCTTTATCCATAGACATAGAGTTGGGAGACAACGGGTATATCCTCTCCTTTCTCCCTCCTCTCCTCTCTACTTCTCCCCTCCAGGCCAGCTGATGGGTACCGGACCCTGGACTCAGGATACAGAGCCATCAGCAGGAACCAGCTGGACCCATACGCAGCACAGCCACAGGTGGGTCGTATGGCGCGTGTGTTAAATAAAGTGGGTCGTAAGGCCAGTGTGTTGGAGCTGTCAGGTCTGCAGAATGTGTGTTAACGTGATGATATTGTATTGGTCAGGTGGGTCGTATGGCCAGTGTGTTGGAGCTGTCAGCACTGCAGAATGTGTGTTAATGTGATGATAATGTATTGGTCAGGTGGGTCGTAAGGCCAGTGTGTTGGAGCTGTCTGGACTGCAGAATGTGTTTTAACGTGATGATAATGTATTGGTCAGGTGGGTCGTAAGGCCAGTGTGTTGGAGCTGTCAGGACTGCAGAATGTGTGTTAACATGATGATATTGTATGGGTCAGGTGGGTCGTATGGGCAGTGCGTTGGAGCTGTCAGGACTGCAGAATGTGTGTTAACGTGATGATATTGTATGGGTCAGGTGGGTCGTATGGGCAGTGCGTTGGAGCTGTCAGGACTGCAGAATGTGTTTTAACGTGATGATAATGTATTGGTCAGGTGGGTCGTAAGGCCAGTGTGTTGGAGCTGTCTGGACTGCAGAATGTGTGTTAACGTGATGATATTGTATTGGTCAGGTGGGTCGTATGGGCAGTGCGTTGGAGCTGTCTGGGATGCCGAGGTTTGTCCCAGAGCCGTACGGTCTGGAGGATGACCAGAGGAGTCTGGGATATGACGAGGCAGACTACGGCATGGGACCGGCCATCCACTACGGAACAGTACCACGCAACCAACAAGCCTTCAACCACGGACCGCCCCGCAGGACAGGGTAGATGTCCCAGTGTGTGTGGAGGGAGTGTGTGTTGTAATGTCTGGTCTCCTTCTCTGTATCCCTGGTTGTTTATTCAGTCAGTGTAATGTCCGCTCCCTACTAACCCCTACCAGTGTAGTGTCCGCTCCCTACTAACCCCTACCAGTGTAGTGTCCACTCCCTACTAACCCCTACCAGTGTAGTGTCCACTCCCTACTAACCCCTACCAGTGTAGTGTCCACTCCCTATTAACCCCTACCAGTGTAGTGTCCACTCCCTACTAACCCCTACCAGTGTAGTGTCCACTCCCTACTAACCCCTACCAGTGCAGTGTCCACTCCCTACTAACCCCTACCAGTGTAGTGTCCGCTCCCTACTAACCCCTACCAGTGTAGTGTCCACTCCCTACTAACCCCTACCAGTGTAGTGTCCGCTCCCTACTAACCCCTACCAGTGTAGTGTCCACTCCCTACTAACCCCTACCAGTGTAGTGTCCACTCCCTACTAACCCCTACCAGTGTAGTGTCCACTCCCTACTAACCCCTACCAGTGTAGTGTCCACTCCCTACTAACCCCTACCAGTGTAGTGTCCACTCCCTACTAACCCCTACCAGTGTAGTGTCCACTCCCTACTAACCCCTACCAGTGTAGTGTCCACTCCCTACTAACCCCTACCAGTGTAGTGTCCACTCCCTACTAACCCCTACCAGTGTAGTGTCCACTCCCTACTAACCCCTACCAGTGTAGTGTCCACTCCCTACTAACCCCTACCAGTGTAGTGTCCACTCCCTACTAACCCCTACCAGTGGAGTGTCCACTCCCTACTAACCCCTACCAGTGTAGTGTCCACTCCCGACTAACCCCTACCAGTGTAGTGTCCACTCCCGACTAACCCCTACCAGTGTAGTGTCCACTCCCTACTAACCCCTACCAGTGTAGTGTCCACTCCCTACTAACCCCTACCAGTGTAGTGTCCTCTCCCTACTAACCCCTACCAGTGTAGTGTCCACTCCCTACTAACCCCTACCAGTGTAGTGTCCGCTCCCTACTAACCCCTACCACTGTAGTGTCCACTCCCTACTAACCCCTACCAGTGGAGTGTCCGCTCCCGACTAACCCCTACCACTGGAGTGTCCACTCCCTACTAACCCCTACCACTGGAGTGTCCACTCCCTACTAACCCCTACCACTGTAGTGTCCACTCCCTACTAACCCCTACCAGTGGAGTGTCCACTCCCTACTAACCCCTACCAGTGGAGTGTCCACTCCCTACTAACCCCTACCAGTGTAGTGTCCACTCCCTACTAACCCCTACCAGTGTAGTGTCCGCTCCCTACTAACCCCTACCAGTGTAGTGTCCACTCCCTACTAACCCCTACCAGTGTAGTTTCCGCTCCCTACTAACCCCTACCAGTGTAGTGTCCGCTCCCTACTAACCCCTACCAGTGTAGTGTCCACTCCCTACTAACCCCTACCAGTGGAGTGTCCACTCCCTACTAACCCCTACCAGTGGAGTGTCCACTCCCTACTAACCCCTACCAGTGTAGTGTCCGCTCCCTACTAACCCCTACCAGTGTAGTGTCCGCTCCCTACTAACCCCTACCAGTGTAGTGTCCACTCCCTACTAACCCCTACCAGTCTAGTGTCCGCTCCCGACTAACCCCTTACCTCTTCTCTCCCCTCCCAGGAGCTATGAAGGGACTCTGGACGGAGACATGAGTGGAGCAGGGGACATGTACTACTGGGGAGGTGCACCCCTGGCCCAGGGAGAGAGGGGTAGCATGGCCTCCTTGGACAGGTGAGACTCCTTGGTGTCGTATTGTAGATATATCAGGGGTATTCACATCCAAGCCTGCAGGTCCAGACCAGGTCTTAAAATGAACACCCACCACCTGCCAACGCGGGTCATTTTGTCCTTGGTGGGTCAGATGTGTGATTCACCAGCCATGTTGGTGGGGGCCAGGGCTCCACAGTGCCAGCATTTCATTCACATTTGTGAATAAAAATAGTCAAGTATGATTAAATGCTGCAGTGGCTATTTTCAAAGTATTTCTGCAGTTTTTGTTTCACAGCTGGTAAATGAATCACACAAAGTCAAAGAACTAGAAATCTTATAGCCTATCCCACCTCGCACAGTGTCAGGAGATGAGTGAACAATTCATTTTTAGAAGCTTTGTGCACAGGCATAAAAGTTGGTCTAATTTACTTGAAGATGAAGTCTACTGAAGTAAGACTTTGTCCTTGTGTTTCCTGGCTATTTATATTTGTTTTGCTCACACGTTAGGTTGTTTTTCAATGTTTGAGTTTCAACTGCTAGAGAAGAGAAGACAACCCTGCTGCTTGTCAGACTCACAGGACAAACATGACTCTAGTCGCGTTACCACAGTAACCTCCCGTCCTTAAAGGGGCAGGGGATCATTTTTGTTAAGTGTCAGGTCACAAAAAAATGAAATGAAATGAAACAATATACCACATTACTTCTTAACAGTAATACATGTTATTGTTTTAGAAACATTACAAAGCATGCACATCTGTATTTTTGTTTTGTTTGTGTAATTTTAGGGGAAATATTTTGGATGGTAAAAAAAAACTGAGTGGCTGGTAGATCTTTAAATCTACCTGCCACAGTGGCTGGTGGACCAAAAAGTGTATTTTAGGACTGGTCTGGACCACTGCTGTTTTTCTGTTCTACCTGATCATGAATTGTACCCACCTGGGATCCCAGGTCTAAGTCAGTCCCTGATTAGAAGGGAGGAATGATATTCAACAGTGGAACTGGATTCAAGGTCCAGATGTGGAATTTGCCTGCACTACAGTATTTTGCTTTGGATGAATGTGATGTATATATTCTCTTACCTGATTGGCCAGCACCCTGAGGAAAGGCCCCGCCACTTCCTGGAGACAGCCTGAGCTGCCGGAGGTCATCGCCATGCTCAACTACAGACTGGACCCCGTCAAGAGCAACGCTGCCGCATACCTGCAGCACCTCACCTTTAAGAACGACAAGGTAATATATATATATACCTGCAGCACCTCACCTTTAAGAACGACAAGGTAATATATATATATATATACCTGCAGCACCTCACCTTTAAGAACGACAAGGTAATATATATATACACCTGCAGCACCTCACCTTTAAGAACGACAAGGTAATATATATATATATACACCTGCAGCACCTCACCTTTAAGAACGACAAGGTAATATATATACACCTGCAGCACCTCACCTTTAAGAACGACAAGGTAATATATATATATACCTGCAGCATCTCACCTTTTAAGAACGACAAGGTAATATATATATATATACCTGCAGCACCTCACCTTTAAGAACGACAAGGTAATATATATACAGTGCCTTGCGAAAGTATTCGGCCCCCTTGAACTTTGCGACCTTTTGCCACATTTCAGGATTCAAACATAAAGATATAAAACTGTATTTTTTTGTGAAGAATCAACAACAAGTGGGACACAATCATGAAGTGGAACGACATTTCAAACTTTTTTAACAAATCCAAAACTGAAAAATTGGGCGTGCAAAATTATTCAGCCCCTTTACTTTCAGTGCAGCAAACTCTCTCCAGAAGTTCAGTGAGGATCTCTGAATGATCCAATGTTGACCTAAATGACTAATGATGATAAATACAATCCACCTGTGTGTAATCAAGTCTCCGTATAAATGCACCTGCACTGTGATTGTCTCAGAGGTCCGTTAAAAGCGCAGAGAGCATCATGAAGAACAAGAAACACACCAGGCAGGTCCGAGATACTGTTGTGAAGAAGTTTAAAGCCGGATTTGGATACAAAAAGATTTCCCAAGCTTTAAACATCCCAAGGAGCACTGTGCAAGCGATAATATTGAAATGGAAGGAGTATCAGACCACTGCAAATCTACCAAGACCTGGCCGTCCCTCTAAACTTTCAGCTCATACAAGGAGAAGACTGATCAGAGATGCAGCCAAGAGGCCCATGATCACTCTGGATGAACTGCAGAGATCTACAGCTGAGGTGGGAGACTCTGTCCATAGGACAACAATCAGTCGTATATTGCACAAATCTGGCCTTTATGGAAGAGTGGCAAGAAGAAAGCCATTTCTTAAAGATATCCATAAAAAGTGTCGTTTAAAGTTTGCCACAAGCCACCTGGGAGACACACCAAACATGTGGAAGAAGGTGCTCTGGTCAGATGAAACCAAAATTGAACTTTTTGGCAACAATGCAAAACGTTATGTTTGGCGTAAAAGCAACACAGCTCATCACCCTGAACACACCATCTCCACTGTCAAACATGGTGGTGGCAGCATCATGGTTTGGGCCTGCTTTTCTTCAGCAGGGACAGGGAAGATGGTTAAAATTGATGGGAAGATGGATGGAGCCAAATACAGGACCATTCTGGAAGAACCTGATGGAGTCTGCAAAAGACCTGAGACTGGGACGGAGATTTGTCTTCCGACAAGACAATGATCCAAAACATAAAGCAAAATCTACAATGGAATGGTTCAAAAATAAACATATCCAGGTGTTAGAATGGCCAAGTCAAAGTCCAGACCTGAATCCAATCGAGAATCTGTGGAAAGAACTGAAAACTGCTGTTCACAAATGCTCTCCATCCATCCTCACTGAGCTCGAGCTGTTTTGCAAGGAGGAATGGGAAAAAATGTCAGTCTCTCGATGTGCAAAACTGATAGAGACATACCCCAAGCGACTTACAGCTGTAATCGCAGCAAAAGGTGGCGCTACAAAGTGTTAACTTAAGGGGGATGAATAATTTTGCACGCCCAATTTTTCAGTTTTTGAGTTGTTAAAAAAGTTTGAAATATCCAATAAATGTCGTTCCACTTCATGATTGTGTCCCACTTGTTGTTGATTCTTCACAAAAAAATACAGTTTTATATCTTTATGTTTGAAGCCTGAAATGTGGCAAAAGGTCGCAAAGTTCAAGGGGGCTGAATACTTTCGCAAGGCACTGTATCTAGCTATATAAACCATGCTCTTCTGCAAACACGCCTTCTCCCACGTTGGTTACACACTCCTTTTTGAGCTGACTGTTTCCTTGCAGAGGTTTCCATGGCACCAGCGATCTTGACAATGAGCACTCAATGTTTTTCATCAGAAAGGACGAATAGCAATAAATAATTAAGTCGGTCATCGTCATAATCTACTCTAGTCAATACATTTACAACCAATATCAACACACACAAAGGACACAACCTGCACTCATTGAAATGCATGCTTGAACACACACTCTTTTACTAGTATTGTAAATGGGTCATGTTTGATATTAAGATATTTGTTAACTATGGACGGCCATTTCATGTATTTATGTAGCCTGTCTTGGACAAATATAAACACACATGTTTGTATTATTTCTCTTTCCCCCTCTCTGCACTGTTGGGAAGGCCGTAAGCATGTCACTTAGTCTACACCTGCTGTTTACCTGGAACCTGTACGCTGATAATCAGGATGCAGGTACAGGGAGTGAATTTAATAAACAAACATGGAACCAAACCAGGAACACGAGTAGCGTTCAGACAGGGAACCAAACCAGGAACACGAGTAGCATTCAGACAGGGAACCAAACCAGGAACACGAGTAGCGTTCAGACATGGAACCAAACCAGGAACACGAGTAGCATTCAGACAGGGAACCAAACCAGGAACACGAGTAGCGTTCAGACAGGGAACCAAACCAGGAACACGTGTAGCGTTCAGACAGGGAACCAAACCAGGAACACGAGTAGCGTTCAGACAGGGAACCAAACCAGGAACACGTGTAGCGTTCAGACAGGGAACAAAACCAGGAACACGAGTAGCGTTCAGACAGGGAACCAAACCAGGAACACGTGTAGCGTTCAGACAGGGAACAAAACCAGGAACACGTGTAGCGTTCAGACAGGGAACCAAACCAGGAACACGAGTAGCGTTCAGACAGGGAACCAAACCAGGAACACGAGTAGCGTTCAGACAGGGAACCAAACCAGGAACACGAGTAGCATTCAGACAGGGAACCAAACCAGGAACACGAGTAGCGTTCAGACATGGAACCAAACCAGGAACACGAGTAGCGTTCAGACAGGGAACCAAACCAGGAACACGAGTAGCGTTCAGACAGGGAACAAAACCAGGAACACGAGTAGCGTTCAGACAGGGAACCAAACCAGGAACACGAGTAGCGTTCAGACAGGGAACAAAACCAGGAACACGAGTAGCGTTCAGACAGGGAACCAAACCAGGAACACGAGTAGCGTTCAGACAGGGAACAAAACCAGGAACACGAGTAGCGTTCAGACAGGGAACCAAACCAGGAACACGAGTAGCGTTCAGACAGGGAACAAAACCAGGAACACGAGTAGCGTTCAGACAGGGAACCAAACCAGGAACACGAGTAGCATTCAGACAGGGAACCAAACCAGGAACACGAGTAGCGTTCAGACAGGGAACAAAACCAGGAACACGAGTAGCGTTCAGACATGGAACCAAACCAGGAACACGAGTAGCATTCAGACAGGGAACCAAACCAGGAACACGAGTAGCGTTCAGACATGGAACCAAACCAGGAACACGAGTAGCATTCAGACAGTGAACCAAACCAGGAACACAAGTAGCGTTCAGACAGGGAACAAAACCAGGAACACGAGTAGCATTCAGACAGGGAACCAAACCAGGAACACGAGTAGCGTTCATACAGGGAACCAAACCAGGAACACGAGTAGCATTCAGACAGGGAACCAAACCAGGAACACGAGTAGCATTCAGACAGGGAACCAAACCAGGAACACGAGTAGCATTCAGACATGGAACCAAACCAGGAACACGAGTAGCGTTCAGACATGGAACCAAACCAGGAACACGAGTAGCGTTCAGACATGGAACCAAACCAGGAACACGAGTAGCGTTCAGACAGGGAACCAAACCAGGAACACGAGTAGCATTCAGACAGGGAACCAAACCAGGAACACGAGTAGCGTTCAGACATGGAACCAAACCAGGAACACGAGTAGCGTTCAGACAGGGAACCAAACCAGGAACACAAGTAGCATTCAGACATGGAACCAAACCAGGAACACGAGTAGCGTTCAGACAGGGAACCAAACCAGGAACACGAGTAGCGTTCAGACAGGGAACAAAACCAGGAACACGAGTAGCGTTCAGACAGGGAACCAAACCAGGAACACGAGTAGCATTCAGACAGGGAACCAAACCAGGAACACGAGTAGCGTTCAGACAGGGAACAAAACCAGGAACACGAGTAGCGTTCAGACAGGGAACCAAACCAGGAACACGAGTAGCATTCAGACAGTGAACCAAACCAGGAACACGAGTAGCGTTCAGACAGGGAACCAAACCAGGAACACGAGTAGCATTCAGACAGGGAACCAAACCAGGAACACGAGTAGCGTTCAGACAGGGAACCAAACCAGGAACACGAGTAGCATTCAGACAGGGAACCAAACCAGGAACACGAGTAGCGTTCAGACATGGAACAAAACCAGGAACACGAGTAGCGTTCAGACAGGGAACCAAACCAGGAACACGAGTAGCATTCAGACAGGGAACCAAACCAGGAACACGAGTAGCGTTCAGACAGGGAACAAAACCAGGAACACGAGTAGCATTCAGACAGGGAACCAAACCAGGAACACGAGTAGCATTCAGACAGGGAACCAAACCAGGAACACGAGTAGCGTTCAGACAGGGAACAAAACCAGGAACACGAGTAGCGTTCAGACAGGGAACCAAACCAGGAACACGAGTAGCGTTCAGACAGGGAACCAAACCAGGAACACGAGTAGCATTCAGACAGGGAACCAAACCAGGAACACGAGTAGCATTCAGACAGGGAACCAAACCAGGAACACGAGTAGCGTTCAGACAGGGAACAAAACCAGGAACACGAGTAGCGTTCAGACATGGAACCAAACCAGGAACACGAGTAGCATTCAGACAGGGAACCAAACCAGGAACACGAGTAGCATTCAGACAGGGAACCAAACCAGGAACACGAGTAGCGTTCAGACAGGGAACAAAACCAGGAACACAAGTAGCGTTCAGACAGGGAACCAAACCAGGAACACGAGTAGCGTTCAGACAGGGAACAAAACCAGGAACACGAGTAGCGTTCAGACATGGGAACCAAACCAGGAACACGAGTAGCGTTCAGACAGGGAACAAAACCAGGAACACGAGTAGCATTCAGACAGGGAACAAAACCAGGAACACGAGTAGCATTCAGACATGGAACAAAACCAGGAACACGAGTAGCGTTCAGACAGGGAACAAAACCAGGAACACGAGTAGCGTTCAGACAGGGAACCAAACCAGGAACACGAGTAGCGTTCAGACATGGAACCAAACCAGGAACACGAGTAGCATTCAGACATGGGAACCAAACCAGGAACACGAGTAGCATTCAGACATGGAACCAAACCAGGAACACGAGTAGCGTTCAGACAGGGAACCAAACCAGGAACACGAGTAGCGTTCAGACAGGGAACCAAACCAGGAACACGAGTAGCATTCAGACAGGGAACCAAACCAGGAACACGAGTAGCATTCAGACAGGGAACATATAAACAGAAACAATAAGGGCTGGGGAAGGAACCCAAGGGAGTGACCGATAGGGGAGGTCATCAGGAAGGTCATGGAGTCCAGGTGAGTCTCATGAAGCGCAGGTGCGCGTAATGATGACTACACTGGTGACAACGAGCGCCAGAGAGGAGGAGCGCGAGTAGACGTGACATTACCCCAATCATGTGACGAATAAACATTTATTTGATTTGACACGGAAATACATCCCCACTTCTCTCTCATCGTCAGTCACTCACTCAACTACAAACACTACTAGTGACATAGCAATCTGGGTTGCATGGGCAGAACATCCCCCACTTCACTCACTCGTGTGTATTAAAGCCAAGTGTGTGTGTGTGTGTGTGTGTGTGTGTGTGTGTGTGTGTGTGTGTACACAAGGTAATATATACACCTATAGCAGCTCACTTTTAAGAAGGACAAGGTCATATCTTTATCTATACACACTTAGTTTATATACACAAACAGAACCTTCACAGCCTTAAAGCCCCTTGCATATCTATCTCAATTACCTCGTACCCCGGCACATCGACTCCATACTGATACCCCGTTTATATAGCCATGTTATCATTACTCATTATGTATTTATATACTTTTGTTATTAAGTGTTACTTTTCTATCATTTTTCCTATTTTCTCTCTCTGCATTGTTGGGAAGGGCCCGTAAAGTAAGCATTTCACTGTTAGTCTACACTTGTTGTTTACGAAGCATGTGAGGAATAAAATTAGATTTGATTACCCACGCACCCTTTATCTAGTCATAAACACAGCCATGCTGCAGGCTACCTAGCTACTGTCTTTCATGTCAGAATGAGAGCAACACACAACCACCAACACTTCCTCCCTCATTCCCTCTCCCCTTTCCCTTCCCTCTCCTCTCTCCCCCTCCCCTCTCCTCTCTCCTCGTTCCCTCTCCCTCGTTCCCTCTCCTCTCTCCCTCGTTCCCTCTCCTCTCTCCCCCTTCCCTCTTCTCTCTCCCCCTCACCTCTCCTCGTTCCCTCCCCTCTCCTCGTTCCCTCCCCTCTCCTCGTTCCCTCCCCTCTCCTCGTTCCCTCTCCTCGTTCCCTCTCCTCTCCTCGTTCCCTCTCCTCTCCTCGTTCCCTCTCCTCTCTCCTCGTTCCCTCTTCTCGTTCCCTCTCCTCTCCCCCTTCCTCATTCTCTCTCCTCGTCCCCTCTCCTCTCTCCTCGTCCCCTCTCCTCTCTCCTCGTCCCCTCTCCTCTCCTCTCCCCTCCCCTCTCCTCTCCTCGTTCCCTCTCCTCTCTCCCCCTCCCCCTTCCCTCTCCTCGTTCCCTCTCCTCTCTCCCCTCCAGGTGAAGACAGATGTCCGTCGTATGAAAGGTATCCCATCCCTGGTGTCCATGTTAGACAACCCTAAGAAGGAGGTCCACCACGCCGCCTGCGGAGCGCTCAAAAACATATCTTACGGACGAGACTCTGACAATAAGATCGCCATCAAGAACTGTGATGGAGTACCGGCCCTGGTCAGACTGCTGAGGAAGACCAGAGACCAGGACCTGACCGATACTATCACAGGTAATACTACTGCTGTTACTACTAGTGTACTACTGAGAAAGACCAGAGACCAGGACCTGACCGATACTATCACAGGTAATACTACTGTCGTTACTACTAGTGTACTACTGCGGTTTCTACTAGTGTACTACTGAGGAAGA
The DNA here is from genome assembly GCF_057628025.1 of Oncorhynchus mykiss. Taxonomy (NCBI): domain Eukaryota; kingdom Metazoa; phylum Chordata; class Actinopteri; order Salmoniformes; family Salmonidae; genus Oncorhynchus; species Oncorhynchus mykiss. The sequence goes on along the minus strand of NC_143040.1, from coordinate 11,780,494 downwards.
CCAGAGACCAGGACCTGACCGATACTATCACAGGTAATACTACTGTTGTTACTACTAGTGTACTACTGCGGTTTCTACTAGTGTACTACTGAGGAAGACCAGAGACCAGGACCTGACCGATACTATCACAGGTAATACTACTGTTGTTACTACTAGTGTACTACTGCGGTTTCTACTAGTGTACTACTGAGGAAGACCAGAGACCAGGACCTGACCGATACTATCACAGGTAATACTACTGCTGTTACTACTAGTGTACTACTGCGGTTACTACTAGTGTACTACTGCGGTAAGTGGGAGACGGTAGTGTGTGGTGGTGATGATGATAATCCATCACCCTCTTCCTCAGGCACGCTGTGGAACTTGTCGTCTCACGACTCAGTAAAGATGGAGATCGTTGACCACGCCCTGCACGCCCTCTCAGACGAGGTGATGGTAGCTCACTCGGGCTGGGAGAGAGGGAACGAGGCAGGAGGAGAGGAGAACCTCAAACCACGACACCTGGAGTGGGAGACATCCCTCACCAACACAGCTGGCTGCCTGAGGTACGGAGGGAGAGAGAGTACAGTGGGAGGAAAAAGAGGAGGGTGATATGGCCGTAATTTCATATTTTTTAATTTTTTTTATTTTACCTTTATTTAACTAGGCAAGTCAGTTAAGAACAAATTGTTATTTTCAATGACGGCCTGTGGGTTAACTGCCTGTTCAGGGGCAGAACGACAGATGACCTTGTCAGCTCGGGGTTTGAACTCACAACCTTCCGGTTCCTAGTCCAACTCTCTAACCACTAGGCTACCCTGCCGCCCCACAATATGTTTCTCATTTTTTACGTTATTTTAAAGTTTCTGAATAATAAAAGTTGTAAATATGTTTTATGCTTCAACATCGACCGTAGAATTGCAACATATTAATTCTTAATGATTTTATTGGTCTTTTTCCATTCTGATGGTTTGATACTCAACCCAGCTAGGACCAAACTGGCTGTGAAGTCGTCCAATTTGTCAAACTTTTCATTTGAACTTAGGCACTGTATCAAAATATCATGATAGACGATATTGTAAAATAAATACCAGTGTTGAAGATGTCAGCCAGCCATGAAACAGTAATGTATCGTCCATTTAGTGACTGGTAGCTGTGTGTTGGTCTTGCAGTGTGTGTGTGTGTTTGTGCATGTCTGTACAGGTGTGCCTGAGGAATTCCCAGAAGGTAGGGCAGAGTGGGAATGTGCTGTGTTCCCCAGTGGGTGTGTCTGTCTCTGTTAAAGGCAGGCTACAACACAATGACTGGCCCAGTAACCTGATCTACGATCTCACTGTCCCCTCACTCGACTGGAGTTTAACAACCACAGGCTTGCATCCTAAATGGCCCCCTATCCCCTATATGGCCATCACTAACATTAGTGCACCACATAGAGAATAGGGTGCTTTTTGGGACGTGACCACACGCTTTCAGACTTTCAGTCTCTGCAACACACTGACATAGGACCACTCAGTGTTTTATTACTAATGGTTGTGTGCTGGAATCCTTATGTGGCCACTGATTGTAGCCACTCTCATTCCTCCCTCTCTCTCTCTCTCTCTCTCTCTCTCTCTCTCTCTCTCTCTCTCTCTCTCTCTCTCTCTCTGTCTCTTGGTCTCTGCCCATTTCCCCTCTGTTTCTGTATTGCTTGTTTGTTTTTTCTCACACACCTTCTCTACCTCTCCTCCCACCGCTCTCTCTAAAACAGGAACGTGAGCTCAGAGCGCAGTGAGGCCAGGAGGAAGCTGAGAGAGTGCACAGGATTGGTGGACTCGCTCATGTACATTGTCCAATCACAGATCAACCTGAAAGACGTGGACAACAAGGTGTGCCCGCACACACTGCTGTTTTATCTTGTGATCCTGAACTTTGATTGTGTCTGCATGTATTTTAATCCTGTTCTCCTTTTCCTTCGTCTTATCCCCCCCTCTCTCTCGCCCCCTCTCTCTCTCTCGCCCCCTCTCTCTCTCTCGCCCCCTCTCTCTCTCTCGCCCCCTCTCTCTCTCTCCCCCCTCTCTCCCCCCCTCTCTCTCTCTCGCCCCCTCTCTCTCTCTCGCCCCCCCTCTCTCTCTCGCCCCCTCTCTCTCTCTCGCCCCCTCTCTCTCTCTCCCCCCTCTCTCTCTCCCCCCCTCTCTCTCTCCCCCCTCTCTCTCTCCCCCCCCCCCCCTCTCTCTCTCTCTCTCCCCCCCTCTCTCTCTCTCTCTCTCCCCCTCTCTCTCTCTCTCCCCCCCTCTCTCTCTCTCCCCCTCTCTCTCTCTCTCCCTCCTCTCTCTCTCCCTCCCCCCCTGTCTCTCTCCCCCCCTCTCTCTCCCTCCCTCACCCTCCCTGTCTGTCTCCAGCTGATAGAGAACAGTATGTGTCTGCTGAGGAATCTGTCCTATCAGGTATTGTTGTAGTTTATATTGTTGTCCTTTCTGTTTCTTTCTACAGTGTTTCACCCTGCCTTTTTAGTAATGTGTTGTGACCTTTTGAATTGTACTTTAAAGAGATTCTCTGGTACTTCTGTAGACTTTTTAGCCAGTAGTTCTTAGTGTTGCATGGTATACCCAAACTTCTGTACTTTTTCCGATAGCAGCACATGACAAACGGTTCGGTCCTAGATAAAGGTACTTCTGTCAAATGAGTGTCACGTCATCTACTGATTGAGAGAGGATCAAGTTAGTTTATCAGCGCAGCCGAGGTCCCCTTATGACGTGAGAGCACGGTGCCCACTCCACTTCCCCGTGGCTAACACTGGCCTGTTCCACTTCCCCGTGGCTAACACTGGCCTGTTCCACTTCCCCGTGGCTAACACTAGCCTGTTCCACTTCCCCGTGGCTAACACTAGCCTGTTCCACTTCCCCGTGGCTAACACTAGCCTGTTCCACTTCCCCGTGGCTAACACTGGCCTGTTCCACTTCCCCGCAGCTAACACTAGCCTGTTCTGAGGAAACACTGATTGTGACCTAAACCTTTATTCCTCTGTCCCAGTCCAGGTCCTATCTGCTCGAGCCTTGAACTATCTGTGTGTGAATAATGTCATGGGTCTTAAAGAGAGACACTGTTATCAAATAAACAGATGGCTTCTTCTATGCAAATGTTGTTGATCAGTACAATAAAGTAAGTCCCAAATGGAAGGGAAACGATCGTTTTTTTCATCTGCAGCACCATGAAATCAGCCAGAAAGCTCTACCTCAATTCATGGTCACGCTGCTATTCAATATGCATTCAGCTGTAATGTGAATACACCTAGACTACATCTTGATTTACCCAGTTTATCAATAGAGATTTACCGTTCAAATACATTATTACCATGATGTAATTAGATTAGTAAAAAATAAATGAAGTCAAATTGATTGTATAATTCATTCATTAACGCATACATTCAAAAATAAAACATTTAATATAAAACTGGAAGATCTGTCTGGTTCAAGTGCCATTCTGTGACTTTGGCCATGGTATTGTTTTAGTACTGTATGGAGTATTGTGATACTTAACCTGGTATCCGCATGGAAGTTGAACTTTTAGCATGGTGACAACACTGTTCACAGCTCTGAAAGTAGTGCTCACGAGCCAGAAGTGGTCCCTCAGCGCTCACTCTGCTGTGTGTGCATCTTGTTAGCTGTCACTCAAATCGCGAGGGGCTGAAGCTCATTGGCTAGAACTTGAAATGCTAGGGGGCTGACCCACAATGGGGGAGAATGGCACAGTATAGTTCCAGAAAAAGTTGCTTTCAAACTAGGGATTTCGTGGCTAATTGAGTTAAGACAGTAATTCTGCTCCTAGATTCTGAATGTGTGAACAACACGTTGACACATCAGCCCAAAGCCAGAGGGGTAAAGAAAATACTGAGTAGGCACCAAAGTTTCACAGCATGTCTTTAAATAAGCAATATTATACTATATGATTGTAAACTTGACTTGACCTTAGGTTCACCGGGAGGTGCCGGGCGCTGAGCGCTACCAGGAAGCCATGTCCCTCAACCAGGGCCCCGCCCCCTCCACTGGAAAGACCAACCGCTTCAGCTCCCGCAGGGGCAAAGGTCAGTGTGTGTCTGTGTGTTTGCGCGGGTGCCTGTGTCTGTGTGTGTCTGTCTGTCTTGTTTGTTTGTGTGAGTGAGAGTGTTTATATTATCTGTCTGTGGAAGGAAGGCAGATGGAGAGTGAGAGTGATGCAATTGTTGACTTTAGTGTGTGTACACAGTATAGTGACAGTGTAGCAGGAAAGAGAGACAGCAGAGAACCAGTGGTTGGCCTGGGATGTTGAATGCTATTTACCCCCATCCTAAAGAATGTTCAGTCTCACTCCTTAATGTCTGTGTGTCTGAGGGAAATTATTTGTTTCTCTATTTGTGAACAGACATTTTGTTTTTGCTGGTTTGTCTTTGTGCTGGTGTGGATGTTGGTGTGTGTTTTTGATGGTTCGTCTTCTGTGCTGGTGTGGATGTTGGTGTGTGTTTTTGCTGGTTTGTCTTTGTGCTGGCGTGGATGTTGGTGTGTGTTGTTGATGGTTTGTCTTTGTGCTGGTGTGAATGTTGGTGTGTTGTTGCTGGCGTGGATGTTGGTGTGTTGTTGCTGGCGTGGATGTTGGTGTGTGTTGATGGTTTGTCTTTGTGCTGGTGTGAATGTTGGTGTGTGTTGCTGGCGTGGATGTTGGTGTGTGTTGTTGGCGTGGATGTTGGTGTGTGTTGATGATGGCGTGGATGTTGGTGTGTGTTGTTGATGGCGTGGATGTTGGTGTGTGTGGATGTTGGTGTGTATTGATGGTTTGTCTTTGTGCTGGCGTGGATGTTGGTGTGTGTGGTTGATGGTTTGTCTTTGTGCTGGCGTGGATGTTGGTGTGTGTGGTTGATGGTTTGTCTTTGTGCTGGTGTGGATGTTGGTGTGTTGTTGATGGTTTGTCTTTGTGCTGGCGTGGATGTTGGTGTGTGTGGTTGATGGTTTGTCTTTGTGCTGGTGTGGATGTTGGTGTGTTGTTGATGGTTTGTCTTTGTGCTGGCGTGGATGTTGGTGTGTTGTTGATGGTTTGTCTTTGTGCTGGCGTGGATGTTGGTGTGTGTGGTTGATGGTTTGTCATTGTGCTGGCGTGGATGTTGGTGTGTTAATGGTTTGTCTTTGTGCTGGCGTGGATGTTGGTGTGTTGTTGATGGTTTGTCTTTGTGCTGGCGTGGATGTTGGTGTGTGTTTTTGCTGGTTTGTCTTTGTGCTGGCGTGGATGTTGGTGTGTGTTGTTGATGGTTTGTCTTTGTGCTGGTGTGGATGTTGGTGTGTTGTTGCTGGCGTGGATGTTGGTGTGTTGTTGCTGGCGTGGATGTTGGTGTGTTGTTGCTGGCGTGGATGTTGGTGTGTGTTGTTGATGGTTTGTCTTTGTGCTGGTGTGGATGTTGGTGTGTTGTTGCTGGCGTGGATGTTGGTGTGTTGTTGCTGGCGTGGATGTTGGTGTGTTGTTGCTGGCGTGGATGTTGGTGTGTTGTTGCTGGCGTGGATGTTGGTGTGTGTGGTTGATGGTTTGTCTTTGTGCTGGCGTGGATGTTGGTGTGTGTGGTTGATGGTTTGTCTTTGTGCTGGCGTGGATGTTGGTGTGTGTTGATGGTTTGTCATTGTGCTGGTGTGGATGTTGGTGTGTTGTTGCTGGTGTGGATGTTGGTGTGTTGTTGCTGGCGTGGATGTTGGTGTGTTGTTGCTGGCGTGGATGTTGGTGTGTTGTTGCTGGCGTGGATGTTGGTGTGTTGTTGCTGGCGTGGATGTTGGTGTGTGTGGTTGATGGTTTGTCTTTGTGCTGGCGTGGATGTTGGTGTGTGTTGATGGTTTGTCATTGTGCTGGTGTGGATGTTGGTGTGTTGCTGGTGTGGATGTTGGTGTGTGTTGTTGATGGTTTGTCTTTGTGCTGGCGTGGATGTTGGTGTGTGTGTGGTTGATGGTTTGTCTTTGTGCTGGCGTGGATGTTGGTGTGTGTTGATGGTTTGTCATTGTGCTGGTGTGGATGTTGGTGTGTTGTTGCTGGTGTGGATGTTGGTGTGTTGCTGGTGTGGATGTTGGTGTGTGTTTTTGCTGCGATAGTTTCTAATCTAATCCTACATTTGATCTATGCTGGTGCTTTGGTGGGAGGAGATGTCTTGGTGGCTGGGTCACTGCTTCAGTTCTCGCTTGACTCAAATTATCTTCCTCTCTCCTCCTCCTATCATTTAATCCTCCCTCGTTCTGCTCTCCTCTCTGCTGTGGAACAGATGACTGGTGTTCTAAAGGTAAGCTCTGACCTCTGCTTGTCTGCTGGTTAGAGCATTAATTAGGACTGGCTAATGATGTGTCAGTCTCCTAACTCTATGCATGCGTTGTCATGCTCTCTGCCGTCTCCTAGAGGACGATGTGTGTAAGAGACAGTGTGCAGCATGTGTGTGTGTGAGTCTGTGTTAGCATGTGTGCTCCTACCTAGCGGCTTTTTCAGTGGCTCACAGAGCTGTGTGGTTCTAGAGAACCATAGCGGTTAGAGGGTTCTAGAGCACCATAGCGGGCGGGGGTTCTAGAGCACCGTAGTGGGCGGGCGGAGTTCTGGAGCGCCGTAGTGGGCGGGGGGTTCTAGAACACCGTAGTGGGCGGGGGGAGTTCTGGAGCGCCGTAGTGGGGGGCGGGGGGTTTATTGAGTGTTCTGTGCGTCTGTTTCTCAGTGTTCTGATATTCTGTTGCAGGGAGAAATGAAGACGGAGCAGATATGATTGACATTCCAAAGAGGACTACACCTGCCAAAGGTAACACAGCATAAAGTGGCATCATGTAGACTGGAATATGCATGTTTCTCCTGTCCACTCATCTGTTGTACTGATCTGAAAGAAGTGACCAGGTGACAGCTAAGCCAGCCTAATGAGCTGCCATCACATTGTTTTCACCTGTGAAGTTTTTTCCCCAATCATGCTGCTTTCAAGACAACTGGGAAACAAGGTCAAATCATGTCAGTGATCTTCAGTTCTGAAATTCCGAGCTCTATTCCGAGCTCTGACTTGGAATTCCAAGCTGGATGACCATTCAAAGTGACCCCCCCTTCCCCCCCGAGCTCCCAGTTCTCTTGAACTCACTGAAGTCTGAGATTTCTGAATGCAGCAACAGTGCAGGTGAAAATGAGAAGACGATGAGATGTCTCCATGTTCCTAACACCTCTCCCTCTGTGTCTCTCCAGGTTATGAGTTGTTGTTCCAGCCAGAGGTGGTGCGTGTCTACACCTCTCTGCTGAAGGAGAGTAAGAACCCCACCGTGCTGGAAGCCTCCGCCGGAGCCGTGCAGAACCTGTGTGCCGGACGCTGGACCGTGAGTCAACCACACCACCACCACACACCTTGAGACACCACGACCTGTTAGTTTAACCCAAACACAACCACCACCAGGCCCAACACCACCACACACCTTGAGACACCACGACCTGTTAGTTTAACCCAAACACAACCACCACCAGGCCCAACACCACCACACACCTTGAGACACCACAACCTGTTAGTTTAACCCAAACACAACCACCACCAGGCCCAACACCACCACACACCTTGAGACACCACGACCTGTTAGTTTAACCCAAACACAACCACCATCCGGTCCAACACCACCACGACCTGTTAGTTTAACCCAAACACAACCACCACCAGGCCCAACACCACCACACACCCTGAGACACCACAACCTGTTAGTTTAACCCAAACACAACCACCATCCGGTCCAACACCACCACGACCTGTTAGTTTAACCCAAACACAACCACCACCAGGCCCAACACCACCACACACCCTGAGACACCACGACCTGTTAGTTTAACCCAAACACAACCACCACCAGGCCCAACACCACCACACACCTTGAGACACCACGACCTGTTAGTTTAACCCAAACACAACCACCACCAGGCCCAACACCACCACACACCCTGAGACACCACAACCTGTTAGTTTAACCCAAACACAACCACCACCAGGCCCAACACCACCACACACCTTGAGACACCACGACCTGTTAGTTTAACCCAAACACAACCACCACCAGGCCCAACACCACCACGACCTGTTAGTTTAACCCAAACACAACCACCACCAGACACACATCCCTTTCAGCCTCCTTACTTGACCTCTAACAGAAACCCTTTACACCTGGACTGTAAGTCAATCACAGTATAATCACAAACTCCACCTCCAACCCAGACACCACCTTTCTAGACCCTTGTTAAACCACAGTCTAGTACTCAAAACAGTCTGTCCATTTCCTGAACACAAATACACTACAATAATCATTGATCTGTATGTATTCTCTCTCTGTCTCAGTATGGGCGGTATAATTGATCTGTATGTATTCTCTCTTTGTCTCAGTATGGGCGGTATAATTGATCTGTATGTATTCTGTCTCAGTATGGGCGGTATAATTGATCTGTATGTATTCTCTCTTTGTCTCAGTATGGGCGGTATAATTGATCTGTATGTATTCTCTCTCTGTCTCAGTATGGGCGGTATAATTGATCTGTATGTATTCTCTCTCTCTCTGTCTCAGTATGGGCGGTATAATTGATCTGTATGTATTCTCTCTCTCTCTGTCTCAGTATGGGCGGTATAATTGATCTGTATGTATTCTCTCTCTCTCTGTCTCAGTATGGGCGGTATAATTGATCTGTATGTATTCTGTCTCAGTATGGGCGGTATAATTGATCTGTATGTATTCTCTCTTTGTCTCAGTATGGGCGGTATAATTGATCTGTATGTATTCTCTCTCTGTCTCAGTATGGGCGGTATAATTGATCTGTATGTATTCTCTCTCTCTCTGTCTCAGTATGGGCGGTATAATTGATCTGTATGTATTCTCTCTCTCTGTCTCAGTATGGGCGGTATAATTGATCTGTATGTATTCTGTCTCAGTATGGGCGGTATAATTGATCTGTATGTATTCTCTCTCTGTCTCAGTATGGGTGGTATAATTGATCTGTATGTATTCTCTCTCTGTCTCAGTATGGGCGGTATAATTGATCTGTATGTATTCTCTCTCTGTCTCAGTATGGGCGGTATAATTGATCTGTATGTATTCTCTCTCTGTCTCAGTATAGGTGGTATAATTGATCTGTATGTATTCTCTCTCTCTTTGTCTCAGTATGGGTGGTATAATTGATCTGTATGTATTCTCTCTCTCTTTGTCTCAGTATGGGTGGTATAATTGATCTGTATGTATTCTGTCTCAGTATGGGCGGTATAATTGATCTGTATGTATTCTCTCTCTCTCTGTCTCAGTATGGGTGGTATAATTGATCTGTATGTATTCTGTCTCAGTATGGGCGGTATAATTGATCTGTATGTATTCTCTCTCTCTCTGTCTCAGTATGGGCGGTATAATTGATCTGTATGTATTCTCTCTCTCTCTGTCTCAGTATGGGTGGTATAATTGATCTGTATGTATTCTCTCTCTGTCTCAGTATGGGCGGTATAATTGATCTGTATGTATTCTCTCTCTCTCTCTCTGTCTCAGTATGGGCGGTATAATTGATCTGTATGTATTCTCTCTGTCTCACTATGGGCGGTATAATTGATCTGTATGTATTCTCTGTCTCAGTATGGGCGGTATAATTGATCTGTATGTATTCTCTCTCTCTCTGTCTCAGTATGGGCGGTATAATTGATCTGTATGTATTCTCTCTCTCTCTGTCTCAGTATGGGCGGTATAATTGATCTGTATGTATTCTCTCTCTGTCTCAGTATGGGTGGTATAATTGATCTGTATGTATTCTCTCTCTGTCTCAGTATGGGTGGTATAATTGATCTGTATGTATTCTCTCTCTGTCTCAGTATGGGTGGTATAATTGATCTGTATGTATTCTCTCTCTGTCTCAGTATGGGCGGTATAATTGATCTGTATGTATTCTCTCTCTCTCTGTCTCAGTATGGGCGGTATAATTGATCTGTATGTATTCTCTCTGTCTGTCTCGGTATGGGCGGTATAATTGATCTGTATGTATTCTCTCTCTCTCTCTGTCTCAGTATGGGCGGTATAATTGATCTGTATGTATTCTCTCTCTCTCTGTCTGTCTCGGTATGGGCGGTATAATTGATCTGTATGTATTCTCTCTCTCTCTCTGTCTCAGTATGGGCGGTATAATTGATCTGTATGTATTCTCTCTCTCTCTGTCTCAGTATGGGCGGTATAATTGATCTGTATGTATTCTCTCTCTCTCTGTCTCAGTATGGGCGGTATAATTGATCTGTATGTATTCTCTCTCTCTCTGTCTCAGTATGGGTGGTATAATTGATCTGTATGTATTCTCTCTGTCTCAGTATGGGTGGTATAATTGATCTGTATGTATTCTCTCTCTGTCTCAGTATGGGTGGTATAATTGATCTGTATGTATTCTCTCTCTCTCTGTCTCAGTATGGGCGGTATAATTGATCTGTATGCATTCTCTCTCTCTCTGTCTCAGTATGGGCGGTATAATTGATCTGTATGTATTCTCTCTCTCTCTCTCTCTGTCTCAGTATGGGCGGTATAATTGATCTGTATGTATTCTCTCTCTCTGTCTCAGTATGGGCGGTATAATTGATCTGTATGTATTCTCTCTCTCTGTCTCAGTATGAGCGGTATAATTGATCTGTATGTATTCTCTCTCTCTGTCTCAGTATGGGCGGTATAATTGATCTGTATGTATTCTCTCTCTCTCTGTCTCAGTATGGGCGGTATAATTGATCTGTATGTATTCTCTCTCTCTCTGTCTCAGTATGGGCGGTATAATTGATCTGTATGTATTCTCTCTCTCTCTGTCTCAGTATGGGCGGTATAATTGATCTGTATGTATTCTCTCTCTCTCTCTGTCTCAGTATGGGTGGTATAATTGATCTGTATGTATTCTCTCTCTGTCTCAGTATGGGTGGTATAATTGATCTGTATGTATTCTCTCTCTGTCTCAGTATGGGCGGTATAATTGATCTGTATGTATTCTGTCTCAGTATGGGCGGTATAATTGATCTGTATGTATTCTCTCTCTCTCTGTCTCAGTATGGGTGGTATAATTGATCTGTATGTATTCTCTCTCTGTCTCAGTATGGGTGGTATAATTGATCTGTATGTATTCTCTCTCTGTCTCAGTATGGGCGGTATAATTGATCTGTATGTATTCTCTCTCTCTCTGTCTCAGTATGGGCGGTATAATTGATCTGTATGTATTCTGTCTCAGTATGGGCGGTATAATTGATCTGTATGTATTCTCTCTCTCTCTGTCTCAGTATGGGCGGTATAATTGATCTGTATGTATTCTCTCTCTCTCTGTCTCAGTATGGGCGGTATAATTGATCTGTATGTATTCTCTCTCTCTGTCTCAGTATGGGCGGTATAATTGATCTGTATGTATTCTCTCTCTTTGTCTCAGTATGGGTGGTATAATTGATCTGTATGTATTCTCTCTCTGTCTCAGTATGGGCGGTATAATTGATCTGTATGTATTCTCTCTCTCTCTCTGTCTCAGTATGGGCGGTATAATTGATCTGTATGTATTCTCTCTCTCTCTGTCTCAGTATGGGCGGTATAATTGATCTGTATGTATTCCCTCTCTCTCTCTGTCTCAGTATGGGCGGTATAATTGATCTGTATGTATTCTCTCTCTCTCTCTGTCTCAGTATGGGCGGTATAATTGATCTGTATGTATTCTCTCTCTCTCTGTCTCAGTATGGGCGGTATAATTGATCTGTATGTATTCTCTCTCTCTGTCTCAGTATGGGCGGTATAATTGATCTTTATGTATTCTCTCTCTCTGTCTCAGTATGGGTGGTATAATTGATCTGTATGTATTCTCTCTCTGTCTCAGTATGGGTGGTATAATTGATCTGTATGTATTCTCTCTCTCTCTGTCTCAGTATGGGCGGTATAATTGATCTGTATGTATTCTCTCTCTCTGTCTCAGTATGGGCGGTATAATTGATCTGTATGTACTCTCTCTTTCTCTCTGTCTCAGTATGGGCGGTATAATTGATCTGTATGTATTCTCTCTCTCTCTCTGTCTCAGTATGGGCGGTATATCCGTGCGTTGTTGCGTCAGGAGAAGGGTCTTCCCATGATGACAGAGCTGTTGGCCCATGGCAACGACCGGGTGGTTAGGGCCATGTCTGGAGCTCTGAGGAACCTGGCTATCGACGCTCGCAACAGAGACCTGCTCGGTTAGTACTGTTTCTGTGGAACTGTTTTTCCCTCTCCCTGTTTCTCTTGCTCTCTTTCTCCCTCTCTCTTTCTCCCTCTCTCGTGCTCTTTTTCCCTCTCTCTCTCTCTCTCTCTCTCGCTCCCTCTCTCCCTCTCTCTTTCTCCCTCTCTCTCTCCCTCTCTTTCTCCCTCTCTCGCGCTCTCTTTGAGCCAACCTGTGTTATTAAATACTACAGCTAGGTCTCTCTAACTCTTGTCTCTGTAGGTAAACATGCAGTCCCCCACCTGGTATCCAACCTGCCTGGTGGGGGTCAGAGCCAGCCTGTGAGGGCTCTGTCAGAGGAGACGGTGGTGTCTGTACTGAGCACCCTTCATGAGGTTCTGGGCTCCAGCCTGGACGCTGCCAAGATCCTCAGAGCCTCGCAGGGCATCGAGAGACTGGTGCTCATCAATAAGGATGGGTAAGCTTGTGTGTGTGTGTGTGTGTGACAAAAAGAGGTGCATGTGTCTCTTTCCATCAGTCTGGATGATGTTGAACAGGAGTGTCAAACTCAGTCTCTGGTGGGCGGAGGGTCTGCAGGGTTTCTCCCTTTTACTGATCAATTACACACTAATTGAAAGGAAAAACTGAGACTGGGGGGGTGTTGTTGAACTCTCCCCGGGGTGAACTGGGGGGGGGGGGGTGTAGTTTACCTCCCTCCGGGGTCAAATGGAATGGGAGGGGTGTAGTTGACCTCCCTCCGGGGTGGACTGGGGGGGTGTAGTTGAATCACCTCTTTCTGTTTGATGCTGTTTCTCTTTCTGAGTCCTCCAGTTCTCTCTCCTGATAGGAACCGGTCAGAGCGAGAGGTGCGTGGTGCCGGCCTGATACTCCAGTTAGTTTGGGGCTATAAAGAGTTGAGGAAGACCCTGGAGAAGGATGGCTGGAAGAAGACAGACTTCATGGTGAACCTCAACCCGCCCAACAGCACCCAGCCCCGGGTCAACGGAGGATATGAAGACAGTACGCTGCCGCTCATAGACAGGGGTGAGACAGACAATAACATCTAGCTACACACACACACACTGAGGTCTTCACAGGTCTACCCCAATATCTGAGACCCGACTCTGGAACTAGGTGTCTGAGTCTAAAATTGTCCCTGGGGTCTGGGTTGGATCCATGTTTGATTGCCACAGGTCTATGTAACTACAGCTGATGGACCCGACCCGACCACGGCTCTGAATAGCCTATAGTGGTTGTATTCAGTGGTTTTCTGTGGAGACCCCATCCCCCCCCCCCCCCCCAGTAACCACCACACTATAAACACCACCACACTATAACCACCACCACACTATAACCACCACCACACTATAAACACCACCACACTATAAACACCACCACACTATAAACACCACCACACTATAACCACCACCACACTATAAACACCACCACACTATAACCACCACCACACTATAACCACCACACTATAACCACCACCACACTATAACCACCACCACACTATAACCACCACACTATAACCACCACCACACTATAACCACCACACTATAACCACCACACTATAACCACCACCACACTATAACCACCACCACACTATAACCACCACCACCACACTATAACCACCACCACCACACTATAACCACCACCACCACACTATAACCACCACCACACTATAACCACCACCACACTATAAACACCACCACACTATAACCACCACCACACCATAAACACCACCACACTATAACCACCACCACACCATAAACACCACCACACTATAAACACCACCACACTATAACCACCACCACACTATAACCACCACCACCACACTATAACCACCACCACACTATAACCACCACCACACTATAACCACCACCACACTATAACCACCACCACACTATAAACACCACCACACTATAAACACCACCACACTATAACCACCACCACACTATAACCACCACCACACTATAACCTACCACCACACTATAACCACCACCACACTATAACCTACCACCACACTATAACCACCACCACACTATAAACACCACCACACTATAACCACCACCACCACACTATAACCACCACCACCACACTATAACCACCACCACACTATAACCACCACCACACTATAACCACCACCACACTATAACCACCACCACACTATAACCACCACCACACTATAAACACCACCACACTATAACCACCACACTATAACCACCACCACACTATAACCACCACCACACTATAACCACCACCACACTATAACCACCACCACACTATAAACACCACCACACTATAAACACCACCACACTATAAACACCACCACACTATAACCACCACCACACTATAAACACCACCACACTATAAACACCACCACACTATAACCACCACCACACTATAAACACCACCACACTATAAACACCACCACACTATAACCACCACCACACTATAACCACCACCACACTATAAACACCACCACACTATAACCACCACCACACTATAACCACCACCACACTATAACCACCACCACACTATAACCACCACCACACTATAACCACCACCACACTATAACCACCACCACACTATAAACACCACCACACTATAACCACCACCACACTATAAACACCACCACACTATAAACACCACCACACTATAAACACCACCACACTATAAACACCACCACACTATAACCACCACCACACTATAACCACCACCACACTATAACCACCACCACACTGTAACCACCACCACCACTATAACCTACCACCACACTATAACCACCACCACACTATAACCACCACCACACTATAACCACTATAACCACCACCACACTATAACCACCACCACACTATAACCACCACCACACTATAACCACCACACTATAAACACCACACTATAACCACCACACTATAAACACCACACTATAACCACCACACTATAACCACCACCACACTATAACCACCACCACACTATAAACACCACCACACTATAAACACCACCACACTATAACCACCACCACACTATAACCACCACCACACTATAACCACCACCACACTATAAACACCACCACACTATAACCACCACCACACTATAACCACCACCACACTATAACCACCACCACACTATAACCACCACCACACTATAACCACCACCACACTATAACCACCACCACACTATAACCACCACCACACTATAAACACCACCACACTATAAACACCACCACACTATAAACACCACCACACTATAAACACCACCACACTATAACCACCACCACACTATAACCACCACCACACTATAACCACCACCACACTATAACCACCACCACACTATAACCACCACCACACTATAACCACCACCACACTATAACCACCACCACACTATAACCACCACCACACTATAACCACCACCACACTATAACCACCACCACACTATAACCACCACCACACTATAACCACCACCACCACACTATAACCACCACCACACTATAACCACCACCACACTATAAACACCACCACACTATAAACACCACCACACTATAACCACCACCACACTATAAACACTATAACCACCACCACACTATAAACACCACCACACTATAACCACCACCACACTACCACACTATAACCCACCACCACACTATAACCACCACCACACTATAACCTACCACCACACTATAACCACCACCACACTATAACCTACCACCACACTATAAACACCACCACACTATAAACACCACCACACGATAACCACCACCACACTATAACCACCACCACACTATAACCACCACCACCACACTATAACCACCACCACCACACTATAACCACCACCACACTATAACCACCACCACACTATAAACACCACCACACTATAACCCACCACCACACTATAACCACCACCACACTATAACCACCACCACACTATAACCACCACCACACTATAACCACCACCACACTATAACCACCACACTATAACCACCACCACACTATAACTACCACCACACTATAACCACCACCACACTATAACCACCACCACACTATAACCACCACCACACTATAACCACCACCACACTATAACCTACCACCACACTATAACCTACCACCACACTATAACCACCACCATACTATAACCACCACCACACTATAACCACCACCACACTATAACCACCACCACACTATAACCACCACCACACTATAACCACCACCACACTATAACCACCACCACACTATAACCACCACCACCACACTATAACCACCACCACACTATAACCACCACCACACTATAACCACCACCACACTATAACCACCACCACCACACTATAACCACCACCACTATAACCACCACCACACTATAACCACCACCACACTATAACCACCACCACACTATAACCACCACCACACTATAAACACCACCACACTATAACCACCACCACACTATAAACACCACCACACTATAAACACCACCACACTACCACACTATAACCACCACCACACTATAACCTACCACCACACTATAAACACCACCACACTATAACCACCACCACACTATAACCACCACCACACTATAACCTACCACCACACTATAAACACCACCACACTATAAACACCACCACACTATAACCTACCACCACACTATAAACACCACCACACTATAACCACCACCACACTATAAACACCACCACACTATAACCTACCACCACACTATAACCACCACCACCACACTATAACCACCACCACCACACTATAACCACCACCACCACACTATAAACACCACCACACTATAACCTACCACCACACTATAACCACCACCACCACACTATAACCACCACCACCACACTATAACCACCACCACCACACTATAACCACCACCACCACACTATAACCACCACCACCACACTATAACCACCACCACACTATAACCACCACACTATAACCTACCACCACACTATAACCACCACCACACTATAAACACCACCACCACACTATAACCTACCACCACACTATAACCACCACCACACTATAACCACCACCACCACACTATAACCACCACACTATAACCACTATAACCACCACCACCACACTATAACCACCACCACCACACTATAACCACCACCACACTATAACCACCACCACCACACTATAAACACCACCACCACACTATAACCACCACCACACTATAACCACCACCACACTATAAACACCACCACCACACTATAACCACCACCACACTATTACCTACACACTAGCTGTCTCTCATCCTGTGACTGTGTTTGTTTGTCAGGAGGAGGAGACAAGAGAGACATGATTCCACTAAATGATATGGGACCAGGTATGTCTGCACACACACACACACACACACACACACCAACACAGACGCACACGCCTAAACACACAGCTGTTAACAGGCCTTGGCTGTCTTCCAGATGCCTACTCCACACTGGACCAGAGGGGGAGGAAGAACACTCTGGACAGAACACTGGAGCCTGCTGACAAAGACACAGCACAGGTACACACACACAGAGCATGTTCTCGCATGTCTCACTAAATACTGTGGTTAGCTTCTTTTCTCACAAACGATTTCTCACTTAACTTCTGACACTAACCCACTTTATCAACACTCTCTCGCCCCCCTCTCTCTCTCTCTCATCTGATTTTTCTGGTTTTCATATTGTTCGTTCTGAACACACCCGTCTCTCTTTCTCTTTTTTCTCTCACTCTGCTTCAACCCACCACCTTTCTTCCCTCTTCTCTCTCCTGTCCTCCTCCCCGTTCTTTCTCCCTCCCCCTTTTCTCTCTCCTGTCTTCCTTACCACCCTTTTCTCCCCCCCTCCTCACCGTTCTTTCTCCCTCCCTCCCCGTTCTCCCTCCCTCCCTCCCCGTTCTCCCTCCCTCCCCTCCCCGTTCTCCCTCCCTCCCTCCCTCCCTCCCCGTTCTCCCTCCCTCCCTCCCCGTTCTCCCTCCCTCCCTCCCCGTTCTCCCTCCCTCCCTCCCTCCCCGTTCTCCCTCCCTCCCTCCCTCCCCGTTCTCCCTCCCTCCCCGTTCTCCCTCCCTCCCCGTTCTCCCTCCCTCCCTCCCCGTTCTCCCTCCCTCCCTCCCCGTTCTCCCTCCCTCCCCGTTCTCCCTCCCTCCCCGTTCTCCCTCCCTCCCTCCCCGTTCTCCCTCCCTCCCCGTTCTCCCTCCCTCCCTCCCCGTTCTTTCTTTCTCCCCCTTTTCTCTTCCTCGCACCTTTTCTTCCCCCTCTCAGGGAGGGCTGTATGAGGAGAGGCGGGACTCTGTTCCTCTCATGGACTCTTATGACGGTTAGGCCACACCCCCCCACACACTGCATGTGAGCGCATGGTATGTGTGTCCACCGACTGAACACCTGCCTCTCTCACTAAACCGCATGGCCTAACTAACCTCTCTGTGTGTCCCCCATTGTATTGGTGTTTGTTTCTTGCTCCCTCTGCTGGTGATTTGTAAATTTGATATAGTATGTTGTTGATCTTGTGTCTTGATGTTCGTTTGTTTCATGTCTGTATACATATGGAATTTTGTGTTTGATCTCTTTTCAAGCGTCTGTGTCATGTATTGATTGGTGATGTTTAGGCTGTGTGTGTTCATGTTGTCTGTGTCATGTTGATTGGTAATGTTTAGGCTGTGTGTGTGTCATGTATTGATTGGTGATGTTTAGGCTGTGTGTGTTCATGTTGTCTGTGTGTCATGTATTGATTGGTGATGTTTAGGCTGTGTGTGTTCATGTTGTCTGTCTCATGTATTGATTGGTAATGTTTAGGCTGTGACCGATATTGTCTTAACTAGCAGGTTCTGTGTCCTCTCAATCCTCTAAGTTTATACAGTTTATATGAGTTGCACTCTTACTACAAATATTGCACATGGTAGTAACCCTTCTCTCTGTCTCTCTGTCTCTGTCTCTCTGTCTCTCTCTCTGTCTCTCTCTCTGTCTCTCTCTCTGTCTCTCTCTCTGTCTCTCTCTGTCTCTCTCTCTGTCTCTCTCTGTCTCTCTCTCTGTCTCTCTGTCTCTCTCTCTCTGTGTGTGTGTCCTGGTCTTACCACAGAGAAACTGATAGTGTGCATCACTAGAAGAGAGCAGCCTCTACCGGCCTACTGCCCCTGCTGAACCTCTGGACACTCACTGAGGGACCACTGACTCCACTAGAACTGGACTCTCTCCTTCTGTGTCTCTTTCTCTCTCTCTCTTTTTTTTTCCTCTCTCCTCTCAATTTCTTAATCTTCTTTCCCTCTTATCTCTCTCGGGGTCTGTGACATAAGCCACTTGCATGACCTTCAGCCTTCCTCACCTCCCTAGCTCTCCCTCATTCCTCTATTTAGACTGTGACTTTTAGCCACTAAAGGAACACTATGGACTCCTGACATCCCTCTTCTACCTGTCGACACTACTATGACAGAAGACCACTTCTAATTTAGTAACTCCTCCCACCACAGTGACACACTAACCCCCAACACTACACTAACTCCTCCCACCACAGTGACACACTAACCCCCGACACTACACTAACTCCTCCCACCACAATAGAGACAGTTGTGACTTCATCTGGGAACTGGGAACGTTCACCACCACAGTAACAAAGCTAATCAAAAGGGAACTGTTGGAATGGTTCAAACTGTAACTGAACTTAAACTGACAACCCCCTTTTTTTACTGGAATGGTTCAAACTGTAACTGAACTTAAACTGACAACCCCCTTTTTTTACTGGAATGGTTCAAACTGCATTTCTACAAGTGATTGTGAAGATTTCCAGTCAAGGTTTTTTTTTCTTCTTGTGATAACTAATTACCACTAAACTTCTGTTTCCCAACAAAGAATCAATGTTTGTTGATCTACTGCCGGTGTTGCTTCGGTCTTTGTTTGAGGTGTGATTGCTGAGTTGTGGTTCTGACTACAGTGATGAACACGTGCCAAGCTACACACCACTATTGCAGTAACTTTCTACTACAGAGTATTTCTGAACACTACTTCTCTTCTCAGAGCCATCTGTTGTGATGTTCTAGTGTACATGACATCATTGGGTGATGTCAGACAGGCACTGGTGTGCCATTGGGCAGTGTTGTGGGAAAGTAAGTAGCTTGACGACCACTTTAACATTTTACACATGGGTCTTGCGTCACAGAACATTCTTGATCGTCTGTTCTGCAGATTATATTTCTATGATTTTCAGCCATGTATAATAGACCAGTGAACCGTTTCGGCTCTATTCAATACATTTCTATCTGTGTGGCTCTTTAGCGTCATTGTTATACCCCCTTTCTCAACTCGTTCTGGTTCTAATGGTTCTCCTGAAGCTATGGGAGAAACCACAGATTTGATTGTTGATCCAGTGACTGCATTTCTTTCAATCTGCAAATCTCTATATATATGAATGTGTAAATATGTGATCGCCTTCAACTACGTCTGTGTGGCTCATGGCTAACTGGAGTGCCTCGTTCGTTGGTGTTTTTAAGGTGGGATGGGGGTTTTCCCTGGGGGTATCATTCACTAGCAGCAACATTCCAGAACATTGAATCCAAATGGAATGTATAGAACAGTTATTTTTTGTGTTCCGCATAATAACACAATGGAATGTATAGAGTTGATATGATTGATGCTCTGCATATGGAACAGAGAGAACCATTCTAGTGCCATACGTTCCACGTCAGACTGGAGTGTTCCAGCCTACTGAACCTACGCCTGGGTGTCCATCTACCCTGCTGGACTGGCTGGTGTCCATGGAGACCACAGAACACTAAGAGGGGAGAGGACACATTTAGCTGGTTGTTTCCCCCCAGACAGAGTTCCTTTAGTACCGTAGATGACATTATTATTCTCAGTGCAGAGTAAGATGTAGATATTTTCTCAGTAGATTAAAGCACTAGGGGTAAAAGCGTTTCTTGGTTCCTTTTGATTATTTTCATGCCAATCCAACACTACAAATGGTCAGTCTCAGAAAAATGTAAATGAGTTGCCTTGTAACCAGATAGTCCTAGAATGAGATGATCTAGAACTGATACAGGAAATGATGTGGGAGTGGAATCCAATGGGAAAGTGGGACTAAAGAGGGGCGGAGCATAAAATTAAATTAGCAAGATTTGTATAAGTGCAAAGACCTGATTTTGATTCTAGTTGCTATTTAAAAAATAAATAAAATGAAAAGCAAATTTAACTATATATAGAAGATAAATATTTGTTAATTTTACTGGTTTTATGTATTGTTTTTATATTTTATGATTTGGGTTTATTCGTCTTGCAGGTATTGTGGGTGAACGCATATGCAATCAGGTTTATTTTTGAATTGAGAAACATTTATGGTTTATATATTTTAATTGTAGAGAAAACAAGCAAAACACAATGTAAAATCAATTTTACATTCCAAATGGTCCCATATTCCCAATATAGTACACTACTAAATGGCCTGATATGGCTCTGGGTGAAAGTAGTTAACTATATAGGGGACAGGGGGACATTTAGGAGACAGTCCAACTCTCAATTTCTGTCAACAGTTTATTATTGGACCGCTGATCTAAAATGTGATTCTGGATGAAAACCTTAATCTCTTCTTCTATGCCTTGGCTCTTAATGTTGCACATTTCTCTCATGAATGGAATATGTAACAAGCAATACTGTTTATAATAAATAAAATAAAAAGTGCTTTTTTCAATACTGGCCTTGGCTTTTTTTCTCTCTAGCTCTGTGTGTGATTTGAGAAATGCATGTGTTGCAGTAAATGTTAGTAGTTCTCCCTGTACAGTTGTACTCTTCATAAACACACATCAATCATACGGTGTCATGCAGTGTTGAGTCGCTGAAATCAATGGGAGAAGTAACGCACGCCTCTGATTGGCTAAAGTCAACAATACTTTTCAACATTGAACTGAAGATTTCAACAGGTTTGCTCTTGATCAGATCAAATGGCTCTTCCGCTGAGTGCGGAACAACAGACGTTGATTATCAATGACGAGCCGAAATGACCCCATGATTCGAATGTGCAGGCTTGGCTTTTCCCACGTTAACTACGCATGAACACGCACGATCGCCCCTCGCGATTTTGACGTTGAAGAGAACTCCTTTCTGAAGTGTGACGTCAGTCCGTGAATTTGACCACGTTGTGGGAATATGTCAACATTAACTATTTGAAACAAATTGGTTGGCGAAATTCTGATTTTTGAGAAAGCAAGTTACTAGAAAATAAAAAGCTGGCATCGAAAAGGTAAGCATGTGCATTAGCTAACCGTCCAGCTAACACATTTAGCTAACGTCACCAGACTTTCTTCGTTTCTAGTTCCCCGGCACGAGTGTGCTGAAAAGTATACATATTAAACTAATTACATAGAAAGCTGTACCGCAGTTGTTTGAGAACGAAATTAATGTGCACTAATGCAACACATTAACATGTGTTTTTGATTGTAGGCCTATTGGCAGTGTGTCTTTTAAGTGGAGGTCGCCCACAACACGCTTTGAATTGCATGGCGTTCCAACGGAACAAGCGGTCTTTTCTAGCAAAAGCACTGACTAACAAGTGATACGAATATCTGAACTTCTTTTATTCTAGTCATGAAACAAATGTGTTAACTAATACATGACAAAAGAGTACCAAATGTAAAGTACTAGCCACTCACCCCGGTGTTGTGTATTTATGGAGGCCAAGGGAAGCCAGGATTACCCAAGATTTTTTTTTTACATTTTCGTATTTCTGTGTTTCATAATTGTCCTTCAATTCGCAAGAGGCTGAATGGATATCACAGGAGAAAGCATCCGAGCGAGCGAAACAGCGCCCCTCTGTCTCTCTACGTGCAGGCCATCTATCTGATGCTGTCTGGTCCAAACAAGTATGACATTGTTGCTGCCCGTAGCATCTCACAACCAACTTCACACCTTGTCTTTTCAGCCCAGTCTTCTCCAAGCACGACATTTTGAGACAATGAATGAAAATCCGGTTTTACCATTGTTTCACTTCGTCAAATGCTGTATACCGTCAGATCGATCTGCAGTCATTTAAATCTCTCCCCCATTTTCCCTACATCCCTTTCTATCCTCTAAACCCCACAACTCTATCCCTCTCTCCGTGCTACCCACTGCCTCCCCCCTTCTCCCCACATCCATTTTTCCTCTGTCTCCTCTACCACTCTATCCCCCCTCTCCATTCTACCCAATACCCCCTCCCCCAACCCACCCCTCCCTCTCAGGGTGGAGGCCAAGAAGAGGAGGATGTGGAGGTACCGTCTGCCTGGCTTTGAGTTGAGGCTCCTGGAGGAACTACAGAGACAGAAGCACAACAGTCTCTACTGTGATACCCTGTTACAGACTGATGGTGAGGGAGGAGGGGAGTGATGGAGAGACTGCAGTCTACTGTGATAACCTGTTACAGACTGATGGTGAGGGAGGAGGGGAGTGATGGAGAGACTGCAGTCTACTGTGATACCCTGTTACAGACTGATGGTGAGGGAGGAGGGAAGTGATGGAGAGACTGCAGTCTACTGTGATAACCTGTTACAGACTGATGGTGAGGGAGGAGGAGAGTGATGGAGAGACTGCAGTCTACTGTGATACCCTGTTACAGACTGATGGTGAGGGAGGAGGGGAGTGATGGAGAGACTGCAGTCTACTGTGATACCCTGTTACAGACTGATGGTGAGGGAGGAGGGGAGTGATGGAGAGACTGCAGTCTACTGTGATACCCTGTTACAGACTGATGGTGAGGGAGGAGGGGAGTGATGGAGAGACTGCAGTCTACTGTGATAACCTGTTACAGACTGATGGTGAGGGAGGAGGAGAGTGATGGAGAGACTGCAGTCTACTGTGATACCCTGTTACAGACTGATGGTGAGGGAGGAGGGGAGTGATGGAGAGACTGCAGTCTACTGTGATACCCTGTTACAGACTGATGGTGAGGGAGGAGGGGAGTGATGGAGAGACTGCAGTCTACTGTGATACTCTACTACAGACTGAGGGAGGAGAGAGAGGAGGGGGGGGTGGAATCAGAGCATATGAGCAGAGATGAGAGGTTGGAAATCCTGTTCATCTCTCATGTTGCTCAGCACTCCAGTGCTCCATGTCCTTTCCTACTGCTCATCTCTCATGTTTCTCAGCACTCCAGTGCTCCATGTCCTTTCCTACTGCTCATCTCTCATGTTGCTCAGCGCTCCATGTCCTTTCCTACTGCTCATCTCTCATGTTTCTCAGCACTCCAGTGCTCCATGTCCTTTCCTACTGCTCATCTCTCATGTTGCTCAGCGCTCCATGTCCTTTCCTACTGCTCATCTCTCATGTTGCTCAGTGCTCCAGTGCTCCAAGTCCTTTCCTACTGCTCATCTCTCATGTTGCTCAGCGCTCCATGTCCTTTCATACTGCTCATCTCTCATGTTGCTCAGTGCTCCAGTGCTCCAAGTCCTTTCCTACCGCTCAGCTAAAAACCACTCCGCTCTCACAGGAGAAAAACAAACTGCTGCTCCAAATTCGTTCCATTCGTTAAAATCACAATTGAACCAACATCCATCTATTGTTGTGACTACCTGGACCTACCTATTGGTTTTTACCAATTGAAACCAAACCATATGGATTTAAATGAAAAGTATTTGAATAAACATTTCTAATAGGCTACATGTCATATAAACACTCTAAATAGGATGATTACATTTCTAATAGGCTTCATGTCATATAAACACTCTAAATAGGATGATTACATTTCTAATAGGCTACATGTCATATAAACACTCTAAATAGGATGATTACATTTCTAATAGGCTTCATGTCATATAAACACTCTAAATATGATGATTACATTTCTAATAGGCTACATGTCATATAAACACTCTAAATAGGATGATTACATTTCTAATAGGCTTCATGTCATATAAACACTCTAAATAGGATGATTACATTTCTAATAGGCTTCATGTCATATAAACACTCTAAATAGGATGATTACATTTCTAATAGGCTACATGTCATATAAACACTCTAAATAGGATGATTACATTTCTAATAGGCTACATGTCATATAAACACTCTAAATAGGATGATTACATTTCTAATAGGCTACATGTCATATAAACACTCTAAATAGGATGATTACATTTCTAATAGGCTTCATGTCATATAAACACTCTAAATAGGATGATTACATTTCTAATAGGCTACATGTCATATAAACACTCTAAATAGGATGATTACATTTCTAATAGGCTACATGTCATATAAACACTCTAAATAGGATGATTACATTTCTAATAGGCTTCATGTCATATAAACACTCTAAATAGGATGATTACATTTCTAATAGGCTACATGTCATATAAACACTCTAAATAGGATGATTACATTTCTAATAGGCTTCATGTCATATAAACACTCTAAATAGGATGATTACATTTCTAATAGGCTACATGTCATATAAACACTCTAAATAGGATGATTACATTTCTAATAGGCTACATGTCATATAAACACTCTAAATAGGATGATTACATTTCTAATAGGCTTCATGTCATATAAACACTCTAAATATGATGATTACATTTCTAATAGGCTACATGTCATATAAACACTCTAAATAGGATGATTACATTTCTAATAGGCTTCATGTCATATAAACACTCTAAATAGGATGATTACATTTCTAATAGGCTTCATGTCATATAAACACTCTAAATAGGATGATTACATTTCTAATAGGCTACATGTCATATAAACACTCTAAATAGGATGATTACATTTCTAATAGGCTACATGTCATATAAACACTCTAAATAGGATGATTACATTTCTAATAGGCTACATGTCATATAAACACTCTAAATAGGATGATTACATTTCTAATAGGCTTCATGTCATATAAACACTCTAAATAGGATGATTACATTTCTAATAGGCTTCATGTCATATAAACACTCTAAATAGGATGATTACATTTCTAATAGGCTTCATGTCATATAAACACTCTAAATAGGATGATTACATTTCTAATAGGCTACATGTCATATAAACACTCTAAATAGGATGATTACATTTCTAATAGGCTACATGTCATATAAACACTCTAAATAGGTCAGGAGTCAGACCGGGAGCCTAAGAAGGAACGAAGATGAATGAATTAGGGCTATATTATTATTTCAAGGCAATAAGCTACATAGAAATACATTGTGAAGCATTTGCGAGTGTGACACAATAGGCTGGTATGGACATAAAGCATTTAAACAACATTTTGTTCTATTAAATAATTATAGTCTATAAATTGTGCATATCGGCTGTGAATTACTTCCACATTAAATACAATACAATATAAATGACTTATTAGAGCCTTTTGAAAATGTTGAGTTTGGCCAGTCTGTGGCTTCAGGCCCATGTGATGGTGGCTTCAGGCCCATGTGATGGTGCCTTCAGGCCCATGTGATGGTGGTTTCAGGCCCATGTGATGGTGGTTTCAGGCCCATGTGATGGTGGTTTCAGGCCCATGTGATGGTGGCTTCAGGCCCATGTGATGGTGGCTTCAGGCCCATGTGATGGTGGCTTCAGGCCCATGTGATGGTGGCTTCAGGCCCATGTGATGGTGGCTTCAGACCCATGTGATGGTGGCTTCAGTCCCATGTGATGGTGGCTTCAGGCCCATGTGATGGTGCCTGGAGAGCAGACCAGCAGTGGAGAACATCCTCTCCACACTTGCAGAGCCACTGGGAATGATAAACACCCTTTTGGCCACTCTTGCCAGGCTGGGCAGAGTTGTTTTATACATTTCTATAGGTAGGCCTAAAGGTTTTTAGGAAAAATAACGCAATCAAAATGGAAAGCTCTTTGAACGTGGGAATATGCCAGGCCTATTTGGCCAAAATCAGTTATGGCCTATTGTGTAGATAATATAACGAAAATGAACTAAACTTTTAAGAGATGTCAAATCTAACTTTATTTGTCACATGCACTGAATACAAGTGTAGACCTTACCGTGAAATGCTTACTTACAAGCCCTTACCCAACAGTGATTTGTAGTTTATAAATACTTCACTACAGTGACACACTTAATTAGATACCCACTTTATGTTAGCATGTGCACATAGTAAGTACCCCATCATGCTTTCGGGTTATGTGTCTTTTCAGATTCCACAATGATTCTTTAGTTGTGGACAGAACGTCATCCCTCTCCCTCTCTTGCACCTTCTTGGCACCTGTGTGTTTGATCAGTTTCTTTATGACAATATTTAGAGAACTTCATGACAGTAGCTAAAGCAAGGGGCTATAGCAGCACACCAGTAGACTACAGATGCATGCTGGGCCGGGCACGCCCTGAGCTGGTGAAGTGAGCACTACTGGAGAGAAAGTGGAGCGGGCGAGAAGGCCGACCCTCCAGCCTTTGGGAATCTCGCTCCACCTTCCAGTCACATTGGGCCCCTCGCTCCACCTTCCAGTCACATTGGGCCCCTCGCTCCACCTTCCAGTCACATTGGGCCCCTCGCTCCACCTTCCAGTCACATTGGGCCCCTCGCTCCACCTTCCAGTCACATTGGGCCCCTCGCTCCACCTTCCAGTCACATTGGGTCCCTCGCTCCACCTTCCAGTCACATTGGGTCCCTCGCTCCACCTTCCAGTCACATTGGGCCCCTCGCTCCACCTTCCAGTCACATTGGGCCCGCTCCTCTCACATACTCTGGAATCAATGGAACTGTGTCAGACACATGGAAACCACATTGGAGTCCATTCCAGTCATTAAAATTAGCCTGTCCTCCTATAGCTCCTCCCACCAGCCTCCACTGATCTCTACTGTGATACCCTGCTATAGACTGATGGTGAGAGGGGGAGGGAGGGAGGGACAGTAATGAAATGATGTAAAGTAACCAAATGATTGATGTAAGTTAGGGAGACCTAATGAGGTTTAGATTGAGGATAGTAAATAAATGGATCAATCAAATCCAACTGCCATTCTTCCTCTCCTTCCACATGCCCTTATTTCACACCTAAACCCCAGTAGGCCTTCATCACATTTCCTAACCTGCATTATAAATGTAGCTAATGATGTCACATTTCTCTCTTCCCACAGGATTGTCAGTCCCGGCCCACAGCTGCATCCTGGCTGCCCTGAGCCCCTACCTGTCCAATGCCCTGTCCAACCAGTCATCCCCCCTCCCGGCTGGGCAGAGATGGCCACTCAAGCTCCAGGCTGTGAAGGCCCAGACCCTGCTGAAGCTGGTGGATCTCCTGTACTCCGGAGAGTTGGAGGGAGAGGGCACCATGGAACAAGAAGAGGTTATGGCCGCTGCCTGTAAGCTGGGCATAGGCCGCTTGGTGGAGGGGTGGAAGGACCGGGGGAGGGAGGGAGAGGGGGAGGAGGAGAGGAGGTGCAGTCTCAGAGATGTGGGGGTGCAGACGGAGGGAGGAGAGACACAGGTGGGGGTGTTGGTGGAGACGGGGACACAGACTGTGGACTGTAATGGAGGTATTTACATGACTTTCCTCAGTCCTCTCCCTGATACTCTCCATACACCCCTCCTACTAGTCCAGAGCAGCAGTGAAGGCCAGCAGCACACAACTCACACGGCACTCCCTTCCCTGAGTCCCCAGATTATGACCCCCACTTCACACCCCAGTTCCACCCCACCCAGCGTCAAAGCAACGGTCAACTGTGGAACAGCTCCCTTTAGAACCCACCCTCGGACCTCCGAACCGGAGGTCACAAACCTGAGCGGTGACATGGTCGCCCCGAGTGACGATTCAGACCACCCCACGACAACCCGGGAGGAGAGTGCCATCCCAGAATGCTCTGTGGCGGAGAACGGCGTGACGGAGAGGAGGATGGAGAAGAAGA
Organism: Oncorhynchus mykiss; assembly: GCF_057628025.1. Lineage (NCBI taxonomy): Eukaryota > Metazoa > Chordata > Actinopteri > Salmoniformes > Salmonidae > Oncorhynchus > Oncorhynchus mykiss. The sequence continues at coordinate 11,751,585 of NC_143040.1, read as the reverse complement.
GGGAGCAGCAGCTGACATCACACACTGGGAGAGCAGAGGAAGGAGGAACAGGGGAGTGTCTGGAGAAGAGAGGTATGAGGGATGACAGTTATTTTACACATCCTTTGGGGTTTCTAGTTATTTTCTGAATCTCATATTTAGCATGTTGTTTATTTGTATCTGTGTCATGTACTGTAAAGTGTGTTGCCGTGTATAACTGCACTGTAAATAAGATGTGATGTGATTGTGAGGTGTGGTTGGGAGGAAGTGGCTGACCGGACAGAGGCTGGAGGACACTCAGATCTCCATCAAGGTCAAGCTGAGGAGGAGGACCAGGGGACAGGTAGGTGGGGTGTCCAAAATGGCACCCGGTTCCCTAAATAGTGCCCTAGTTTTGACCTGGGCCCTGGTGAAAAGTAGTGCACTGTGTAGGGAATAGGGTGCCATTTTGGATGTTGAGTTTTTCTTTGCTAATGTGTGCCTCTGCTTGCTGTCTGGAGTCCAGGCCGGGTTAATGTAAAACCCCTTATTCTCACTCTTTTGATCTAAAAACTGCTTTATCAATACATTTGATTGATTAACAGCTGTGGGAGCTGGTCAGTGGGCAGGAGACGGACGGAAGCATCTCACCTGGTCAGACAGACGGAACCATCTCACCTGGTCAGGGGCAGGAGACGGACGGAACCATCTCACCTGGTCAGAGGCAGGAGACAGACGGAACCATCTCACCTGGTCAGAGGCAGGAGAGGGACGGAACCATCTCACCTGGTCAGAGGCAGGAGACGGACGGAAGCATCTCACCTGGTCAGGGGCAGGAGAGGGATGGAACCATCTCACCTGGTCAGAGGCAGGACAGGGACGGAACCATCTCACCTGGTCAGGGGCAGGAGATGGACGGAACCATCTCACCTGGTCAGAGGCAGGAGAGGGACGGAACCATCTCACCTGGTCGGAGGCAGTTGGTCCTCGCTGCTCTGAAGAAGGTGAGTGACACAGTAACGATGAAACTGTTCTAATACTCCCAATGCCATTCTAACTGATTGTTGTCAGTCAGCAAAGTAAGAGATTCATTTGAGGGCTACATTTTCACTCTAGAACATTTTTGCCCATGAGTTTTGATACAGTGAATAGCCATTACCATGTTAAGAAGCCATCGAGGGGTTTCTGAATACCCTGTCCATTATTCAAGTTCATCTGAGCTGTCAAAACATCAGCACAACAGTTCAAATATATATTTCCTAAACATGACTTTTGAAACCCTGTTCAGATGAAACCCTGCTGAAGACAGAATAGGTGTGTAAACGTTAGTTTATAAATGTAATGGAGCCATGTGGTTTATCTTCTCTAAGTGTTCTAAAATGTCTCCTTTTATTCTGTCACGGCAGGAAACGCATGATCGCATGAGGACAAGACAACTACCACGCCAGCCTCTCCCCCCGCCCCAGTCCCCAGCCCTCCCCCGGTGCTCTCCCCTCGACACAGCTTTCCTCACCCCTCCACCCCGATCCCGCCCCCACCCCACCTCCAAAACCACCACCACCCAGTCAACCTCCCTCAAACAGTGCAGCTCCACCCATCATCCGACTCCACACCCAGCACATGAACCACAGCTCGCCTTGCCCCAGCCTCCGGTACTTTCATTTATTTGACGATTTTAAATAAAAAAACACAATTCAACCACACATTTGAAAATGATCCAGGTTAACACAGAAATGTTTAACAACGTATATCCGCTGTGGTCCTCCTGTTTTGGCCGGCAGGTAGAGGAATCGGACGAGCAGATTGAGAAGATGCTGGAAGACATCATGATGGGGTTGAACATACTGCCCCCTGTGGTTCTGGATAGGGACTGCGACCAACGCCACCATCTCCAAAGCCACGACAGACCGTCGGCCTGCTCCTGCTCGCATCCCGTCCACGCAAGGCACAGCGCCGTTGGCTCGGCTTCTCGTTGCGTGTGTTCCCATGGCTACGCGACAGGAAGTGATGATGCGTCGTCGACTGAAACAGGTATGTTTTGTAACATGTTATGTGATTGACCACCTTTCTCTACTGTTGTATCTACATCTGAGAAGACGTCATCTTTACATTTAGCAGATGCTCTTATCCAGAGCAATTAGGGTTAAGTGACTTGCTAAAGGGCACATCAACAGATTTTCCATCTAGTCAGCTTGGGGATTTGAACCAGCAACCTTTCGGTTACTGGCCTAGCGCTCTTAACCCTAGGCTGCCTGCTGCCTTGAATCTGAAACAGGCTCCTTGTTAACTATGTTGTAAGGCTTTCTAGCGACTTAGGTCAGTGTTTCCCAAATCCAGTCCTCCAGTACCCCCAGCAGCCCAACTCCAGTCCTCCAGTACCCCCAGCAGGCCAACTCCGGTCCTCCAGTACCCCCAACAACACACATTTGTGTTGAAGCCCCAGACAAAAACGCCTGATTCAACTTGTCAAGGGCTCGATGATTAGTTGACAAGTAGAAGCAGGTTTGCTGTTGGGGGTACTGTAGGACCAGAGTTGGGCTGTTGGGGGTACTGTAGGACCAGAGTTGGGCTGTTGGGGGTACTGTAGGACCAGAGTTGGGCTGTTGGGGGTACTGTAGGACCAGAGTTGGGCTATTGGGGGTACTGTAGGACCAGAGTTGGGCTGTTGGGGGTACTGTAGGACCAGAGTTGGGCTGTTGGGGGTACTGTAGGACCAGAGTTGGGCTGTTGGGGGTACTGTAGGACCAGAGTTGGGCTGTTGGGGGTACTGTAGGACCAGAGTTGGGCTGTTGGGGGTACTGGAGGACCAGAGTTGGGCTGTTGGGGGTACTGGAGGACCAGAGTTGGGCTGTTGGGGTACCGGAGGACCAGAGTTGGGCTGCTGGGGGTACCGTAGGACCAGAGTTGGGCTGCTGGGGGTACCGGAGGACCAGAGTTGGGCTGTTGGGGGTACCGGAGGACCAGAGTTGGGCTGTTGGGGGTACTGGAGGACCAGAGTTGAGAAACACTGACTTAGTCTATGTATGATCAGTCATGTACATTTTAAATGCTTGCCCTTCCTCAATTACTCACAGCATTGCTTGCACTTATCTCACGTGTCATCCATTACAATAGATTGATATTATCACCCACACTTAGCTACCACCAGGCTGACCTCTATCTCTCTGTCTTTCTCTCTCAAGCCTTCTACTCCATCACCTCCTCCCATTTTGTCACCACGACAACCTCCTGCACCGTCACCCCTGACCTTTACCTGGACCCACAACCTCTGACCCCTCACCAATGTTCCACCTATCACCCCTCCACCCCCCTCTCTCATCCTCACCCCCACTTCTCCTGTAATGATTACTCCTCTGACTGGGCCTCCTATTGTTCAGGTGTCCAGTGCTCCTCTGAGAACGCCAAGAACCACCAGGAACTCCTGAGCCGGTTCCAGAACTCTCAAAACCAGGAACTCCAGAACCGGAACTCCAAGAGCCTGGTGGTTGGATGTGGTGGCAGCAGCAGCAGCATCATGCCAGTCCACTCAGGCTCTTCACCAAGGCCTCCCCACCAGTCCCTTCCTCAGAGCCAGGCCTCTCTACTTTACGCAGGGGAAGAGGACCGAGATCCAGGGTTCTGGAAGGGTTCTGCCCAGACGGGCGTTCCGTCGACATACAGAGAACATGTTTGTAATCTGTCCTCTGCGGATTGTCTGTCGACCAATGGAGACACTACTCCAAGTCAAGTGAATGGAGACACTACTCCAAGTCAAGTGAATGGAGACACTACTCCAAGTCATATGAATAGAGAGGCCATTCCAAGTCAGAGTCCGAGTCAGGCCAGTACGAATCAGGAAGTTCCACAAGAAGAGGAACCTTCGGTCACCCCCGGTTTCCTACCGCCCTCTGAAACTGATGCTTCTGAACCACAACATCCAGCATGCCCACCAGATGCCTCTCCCTGGAGAGGACTACATTTCCCAGAACTCCTTTCACTGCTGTCTCCAGGAAGTGAAACCCAGCCTTCCCAATCCCCTCCTCCACATTGGGAAGAGCTACGCCTGCCAAAATGTCTCTCACCCTTAAATTCACCGGAACCCTTACCCCCACCATCTCCGGCGAAACCCTTCCTTAAATCCCCATTCCGGCATCCTGTAACTCCATTCCATAGAATCCCTCAGCTGTCAAAGCTACCACCTTGGCTCTGCTGCACTCCGAGAAGACTACAGTTTCCACTGAGCTCCATGATCCACTCTCCACGCTCCCCAGGAAATCTGTGTGAATCTAAAAAATGCCTTGGGCTGCCGTGGGAATCCAACAACAACTCCGAGCAGATGGCTGATGGTCAATACAAGGCTAGCATTAGCAACAACTCTGAGCAGATAACTGATGGTCAATACAAGGCTAGCATTAGCAACAACTCCGAGCAGATGACTGATGGTCAATACAAGGCTAGCATTAGCAACAACTCCGAGCAGATGACTGATGGTCAATACAAGGCTAGCATTAGCAACAACTCTGAGCAGATAACTGATGGTCAATACAAGGCTAGCATTAGCAACAACTCTGAGCAGATAACTGATGGTCAATACAAGGCTAGCATTAGCAACAACTCCGAGCAGATGACTGATGGTCAATACAAGGCTAGCATTAGCAACAATGCAAGGCTGACCGGAAAAGAGGACGAGGAGGAGAGGAAAAGGAAGAAGGTCGCGACCACCACTACGGGGCGAAGGCTTGAGAAAGCAAAGGCGAAGAGAAGAGAGGGAGATGAAACCTGGAAGCCCCACAGTAACAGGAAGAGAATCCGTGTGAGGAGAAAGGAGGGTTTGGAGCCGGAGCAGGGGCGAAGGACTGAGACACCAAAAGCAAAGACAGAGAGGAGACAGGAAGATGAAACCTGGAGTCAACACAGGAAGAGAATCCGTGTGAGGAGAAAGGGGGGTTTGAAAGCGGAGCAGGAACAATCAGAGGACAGTGAGACCCCAGAGCCTCCTCGGAAAAAGAGGAAACGCAACGTCTCTACAAAGATAGAAGATAGTCCTTTAGTGAGGACTGAAAGGGTGAAACTCAATGACAGAATGAAGACTGAGAACGGACAAGTGAAAATAAGCCTCTGCTCTGTCAGTCTGTCAACCAACAATGTCTTAGCGAGAGAAAGATTAGGACGGTACCTTTCCAACACCTCCACAAAGTCTTTGTCCAGCCTTGGGGAGGAAGCCAACCCACCTCCAGAAGGAACAAAGGTGCTGGGAAGTGAAACGGGGAACCCAGTAAGGGTGCTCCGAGCTAGGGATCGAGATGTGAAACGCCCTCCTAACGTTTGGACCGCAGCCGGGAGCTGCTCCCCAGTAAAACTTCACCAAGAAGACAAGCAGTCCAACATGTCTTCTGAAACTCCCAGTCCCTCCTCCTCCGGGTTTCAAGCTCTGGCCAAAGCAGTTGGACTGCTCCAAATCCCACCAACACCACCCCCGAAACGGAAACGTGGTAGACCCCCCCGTAAGATACGACCAGGAAAAAAACAGGTTTCCCAGGCTGGTGGCTTATTCCCCACCAGTGCCATGACAACGGGCATCCATGACGTGGAAGCTGTAGAGCACAAAAAGGAAAGAGGAGAAGGAGAACCGCAGGGAAAGGAAAGAGGAGAACCACGGGGAAAGGAAAGAGGAGGAGGAGGAGGAGAACCGCAGGGAAAGGAAAGAGGAGAACCGCGGGGAAAGGAAAGAGGAGGAGGAGGAGGAGAACCGCAGGGAAAGGAAAGAGGAGAACCGCAGGGAAAGGAAAGAGGAGGAGGAGGAGAACCGCAGGGAAAGGAAAGAGGAGAAGGAGAACCGCAGGGAAAGGAAAGAGGAGGAGAACTGCAGAGAAAGAAAAGAGGAGAACCGCGGGGAAAGGAAAGAGAAGGAGAACCGCATAGAACGAAAATAGAAGCAGAACCTCAGAAAAATAAAAAAGTAAAAGGAGTACCCCAGAGAAAGAAAAGAGAAGAACCGCTGAGAAAGAAAAATGGGAGAGAACCGCAGGGAAAGGAGAAAGGAGGAGGAGAACCACAGGGAAAGGAGAAAGGAGGAGGAGAACCACAGGGAAAGGAGAAAGGCGGAGGAGAACCTCAGGGAAAGGAGAAAGGAGGAGGAGAACCACAGGGAAAGGAGAAAGGAGGAGGAGAACCACAGGGAAAGGAGAAAGGAGGAGGAGAACCACAGGGAAAGGAGAAAGGAGGAGGAGAACCACAGGGAAAGGAGAAAGGAGAAGGAGAACCACAGGGAAAGGAGAAAGGAGGAGGAGAACCTCAGGGAAAGGAGAAAGGAGGAGGAGAACCTCAGGGAAAGGAGAAAGTAGGAGAACCTCATGGAAAGGAGAAAGGAGGAGGAGAACCACAGGGAAAGGAGAAAGGAGGAGGAGAACCACAGGTAAAGGAAAAAGGAGGAGACCCACAGGTAAAGGAGAACGGAGGAGGGGAACCACAGGGAAAGGACGACAAGCGAAAGAAGTGCAGGAAAAGGGTGAGGCTCAGGGAGGGACACGGCAAAGGAGAGAGAGCAGAGTTGTTCCAGAGACTACCTGTGCTGTCTAAATCTAAAACAGTTGCTCAAAAGCCTAGCTCGCTGACAACTTCCCCCAGTACCCATGAAGAGCAAGTTCCTTCCAACTGTTCAGGGATTGGAACCGGAACCATTCTGCAACCCCCGCCGTCGGGTCAGCCACAGAACTCCAGTCCAAAAAGATCTGGAGAGACCGAATCAGACAGAGACCCATTGAGACCCCCTGCTGTCAAGCGGACCCCCTCCAAGGGTCGGGCACCCACTGTGTGTCTCAAGAAGTTCCAAGAACTCCTGAAGCACAGGCACCAAAAGACGAGGAAGTCCACCAAAAGCAAGGAGACAAAAGAAAGTGAAACTGAAGTTCAGAAACAAAGTGAAAGAAAATTATTGAAACCCAACGAAAGTGACAACGGTCAAAATGAATCAAGACTGATGAACAAAAACACAAGTTCCTCCCAGTCTCTAGAAAGAGAGTCGGCCATTAGACCAACCGTTGATAATGACGATCAGACCAACCGAACAGAGAGCGACCATCCAGAGGAAAAAGATGGAGGACACGACAGCAGCACTTGTGGACAGGAGACGGAGTATCAAGATCTCATCTACAAAGAGACTGAAAGAGAAAACGTTGAGGATGGAGAACATTTTGAGAACAGAGAAAACGTTTTAGACGGGGAAAACGTGGATGCGTCAGGAGACTTTTTCAAACTCCGAGAGGAGCTGGCTACCTTGTCAGTTTTATCGATGACAAGGACAAAGGAAATGGTGGATCCTCATCGGAGCGACAAAGGCAACAAGGATGGAAGATATCTGGTTTCCAAGGAGAACAGAGAGAGGGAAACAGACTCGTCTACAGAGACAAACAAGAAGACCGAAAAGGGAAAAGGATCCGTGGTGGAGGCGTATAGGAGAAGTTTGATCATCCAAGAGGTGGAGGAGAAAATGGAGGATGGGTATTTGGAGATGGAGATCTCCAGCGAGGAGTTGGACGTGGTTGATGAGGTCCAGCAGACGTTGGGCTACGCCGGGGCTGAGGAAGTGAGTGGTGAAGAGGAGGAGATAGATGTAGAGGAGATGGGTCCAACGATGTATCCTGATGCAGGTAAATCAATTTGAACCTGAATTATTTTTCAATTTTGAGGGAGATTTTGAAGTGGATTTAACAGGTGACATCAATAAGGGATCATAGCTTTCACCTGGATTCACCTGGTCAGTCTGTCATGGAAAGAGCAGGTGTTCCTAATGTTTTGTACACTCATTGTAGTAGTAGATCGCTACTGGCAGTTGCTTTTCATATTTTAATCTAGTTTGAGCTTAAATAGTCTTAATTATGTTACCTCTTTTAAATGTTTACTATGGGTTTCTTTATTCGTAGCTTGGCAAGAGGTTCCCGGCGCCAGAGAAGTGGACCAAGCGAGTTCCACCATGGCCAGCTTCAGAGGCATCACCCACAACCAAATCCACCTCCCTCAGAAAATCAAAATGGCGACCGCTGCCCCCGAGATGGCCGACGTGAGTATTCCGACCCCTCTGGAGGCAGAGCCTTTCACGCTGACATCACGAAGGGTCACCACGGGGTCAACAGGAAGCTGGGAGCCAGAGGAGGAAGAGGACGTGGAGGTGGACGTTCTTGAGTGGTCGCCGGATGTGCGACCAAGAGTGTGGGGAGTGGGACTTGAGCAAGGCGTCACAGAACTGACCGAGGAAGAAGAGATAGACGTGATGGGAGAGGAAACGGACTGAGTAAGTGGGATGGTGTACTCTTAGGGACGTGTTAATTTAGAATCCAGTAAAAAATAATTAGAGAACGCAAGTGTGTATTCTTCAACAGAAAGGCTAGCTTTACATTTGTGTGTTCTTCATTGGAAACGTTTGTTATTTGCCACAGATTCTAAACAGTGTGTTCTTGAGAAGAAAGGCTACCGTTCCTAAGCAACCTCCCCGCTCCTCCTCTCCACACTGTTAACTATCGGAGCAGCCCCAACCTTCCACACTGACTTGATGAGACTAACTCACAAAATGAGGGTCTCGCTATATAAAAAAAAAAAAACCTTTGTTGATTGTGATTTTGTTGTTGTTGTTTTTGTTGTAACTGTTCTTCAGCAGAGTGCCTTATGAGCCCTAGACTAGAGACTCGGCAAACGCAGCTACTCTTTTGTTACATTTCAGGGCCTGTATTGACAGCTTCTCAGAGTACGAGTGCAGATCTAGGATCAGTTTCTCCTTTCAAGTCATAATGAGTAACAGGGCCTACTCTGAGACGCTGGTTAATACTGGACCCTGGTGTTCATGCTGGTTATTTTTATACCTTCAGAATCAGTCAGTGTCCAATCAGAAGCACTTAAATATGTTTACATCTGCCACTTTTGACAAGTTCTTTATTATTATTATTTATTATTTGTAGCTTCATTGTTTGTATAACTTTGTAAATTAGAAAGAAGGCCTGTCATTTAAATATAATAATTGTGTTGTATTAAAATGGCTTTATTGACCACAGCTGTCTAATAGATTTGTTTTCCCAAGCACAGCCATTTTGTATTTGCTTAAACCTAGCTATTGAAGTAAACATTTAACTTTGCCTACTATGCTCAATGTTTGTACTCATGCTCAATGTTTGCTCACATTCAATTACAATTTTCTAGCCTCCCAGTCAAGCAATCTGTGTTCTAACAAAAAGGAGTTTGTTTGATGTTCTGTTGGGGCCATAATGAGAATGGACTGTCACTTGCTGTCTAGGAGGCCTAGTCCCAATACTTTAACAATGCATCCTTACTTTCTACCTCCCTTGAAGAATTGCTCACTGAACATGGCAGGATAAGTAGGGTTCTTGTAAATAGTTTACAGCAATCTTTTCTTATCAGATTTATTGTGTCAATCATGACGTAAAAGTGAAGGATCAAGGATGCATTGGAAAAATATTAAAAACTCCCATTGATTTGACAGCTGTTTGAATGGTTTGAATGCGCATCTTTATTGACAGCGGAAGTGGTTCTTGAGAGGGAAGGAACAACACACGTGTATTCCTCAATCTGAAGGTTAAATAAGCCGGTGGTCGGGTGTGTTTGTTGGCCGCTGAGAGTGGTCGTTTGGACGGTTCGATTTTGGAGAGAGTACGGTCTGGAGCGGACACAACGCAGACATGGACCCAGAGAAAGCACAGCAACTGGCGGCGGAACTAGAAGTGGAAATGATGGCTGATATGTACAATCGGTAAGACTGGCTAACTAGCAATGGAATGTTAGCTAGCCAGTTAACGTCCTCCACTGAAATGCTAGAATGTGCTAATTACAGTGTAACACGCTGCATTTGCATGTAGCTAGTCAGCTAATTTTGACTGTCGTATTTAGCTTTTTGGTGGTGAGTTAAAAACATAATGTTAGATGGATTCTCAGGCTAGCTATCTAGCTTTATAGCGTTAGCTAGCTGTCTTGCTACTGAACGTCAGACAAAATCAATCGATTTAGAATAGTGTACTATTGTATAACGCACACACTCGACTACATTGCTGTACATGCATAAGCAAAAACAACGGGAAGACCATCCCTAGTTAGCTAGCTAAGTAAGTCATGTTATTTAGAGCTCATTCAAATGGAACTGATTTAGCTAGCTAGTTATATTGCCAACTAGGAGTGGACACATTGACTTTTCATAACATAATCAGAATGAAGAGTTCTATGACCTTGCACATACATGGAGATTTTGATTTCTCGCATCCTGTCTCCTCCTCCTCCTCAAAACATCAGAGGGAAGCGAGGAGAGCACTGGAGGAGATCTCATCCCAATGCTCTCCTGACATTCCTCTCTCCTCTCTTGCCTTCTAAGGTTTTGACATGGAAAAAACACTTGAGATACAGCCCTCATCTTTATCGTAATCTACAAGGTCTTAACGCCCTCTTCTTTCTCTCCATCTTCCTCCTCGCAGGATGACCAACGCGTGCCACAGGAAGTGCGTGCCCCCCCACTACAAAGAGGCAGAGCTGTCTAAAGGGGAGGCGGTCTGTCTGGACCGCTGTGTGGCCAAGTACCTGGATCTACACGAGAGGCTGGGCCGCAAGCTCACCGAGCTCTCCGTTCAGGACGAGGAGATGATGAGGAAGAACGCTATTGGACAATAATATATATATATTTTTAGGGAAGGATGGGGGTGGGTTAGTGCTAGGGTTACCATGCTTTCTGTGCGGAGGGATAGAGAGAGGGAGCGATAGGGTAGGATGGAGCGATGGGGTGGGTTTAATAAACGTATGGCTCTTATGAAGGGGATGGAGTTGCCGTCCAGAGTGGGTTGGGTGTGTTTAAAGAGCAAGATGCTTGAAAGGAAGGTTTGTGATTACGGTGTGGAGCGGAAATTGGGATGGATGAAGCCTGTTTTGTGTGAACAGTGGTTGTACTTGTGGTTTGAGCCAAGATCTTTTTTTTTTACCACAGCAAAGACACTAATGTGCATAGTTAACTGTTTTCTGTTCAGCCAATCAGTGCTCTCTCAGCATTGTGTGTGTGTAGCCCTTTTTAGTTATGTGGGCGTGTCAGAAGTGATGATGAATTGAGAAATCCCCCAATAATGTTTAACAAAATGCTTTCATTGTTCCATAGTGCAGTATTCTTCAAGCCAAACCATTAGGAGATGATCCTTTCTGCTCTAGCCCTGGACTAATACACCTGTCTCAACTGATGAAGGACACCCGTTGGGCTCATATCAGTGTCTCGGAGTAGGAGTGCTGATCTAGGCTTTATGAGTACGGGCCCTTGTCCCGTAGGAATAGATGGAGACACTGCTGTAGTCAAAACGAGGACCATGCCTATCTGACTGTCATTTCTTTACATTTTGATCAGTCTCAGTTTGTTCATTTGGCTTTGTATTTTCTTCATGTTGAAACTGTGCTAATGTTGTACAAAGTTTTCTTTTGTGACATTTTAAAAACCTTTTTTTTGTTTTAAATCTGAATAAATATTGTTATTGTATATGTTTTTAGTTATACATTCTACACTGTATTTTCTTCACAGTAATACAATAACACTGTACTTATAATTATGTTCCAAATGGCACCCTTTTTCCTATGTAGTGCACTATTTTTGACCAGAGCACACTGGTCCTTGGTCAGAA